>NC_089734.1:9133148-9439398 GCF_035083965.1 Branchiostoma lanceolatum
CCTTATGAACCGTCTACAACGTCATTGAGGTAAAATTTGCTGCACTTTACCTTCAATATTCAGAGATGGAGATGGGCGCCGCCTTATGCACCGTCTGGTGCGGGCAGAACTTTAACTGACTACTGTAATTCAGAGTTTGCTGTGGAGCTCCAAATTGGAACTTGGTGGAATATAGGTTAACTAGATGACAATTTTTTAAACCAAAAAGTACAAATTGTTGAATACGATATGGTCAAATACTAATCACATGTAAACTGTGCTTGTATCTTTGGGTGCAGTTGCAATTCATGTTGAATGCTATCAATACATAAAATGAGAAGTGAATTGATGTGGGTCAAGACGTACTCCAAATCCGGTGTCTTGATTTTTTACCAATGATGTAACTTGTTAGGAGTTATTACAGGTAACCTTCAAAGCAGCTGTCATTCATTATTCGTGACACTGTCAAATATGGATTTTAGATATTGAGATGTTGTCATGTTGCAGGATTATAGGTTATGAGATGGAAGAGATGAATGATGCACTATGATCGTGACAAGGTCAAAGATTGATGCTCAAATTGTAGTTTGTTGTCAGGGGGTCATGATCTTTACCGCTTTCATAAGAAAAGTAGTGTAAATTCAGAAATTTTTTTGTTGGTTTTATGTTCTCGTTTTCGTGGTGACTGCTTTACCGCAACCTCAAAACCACAATTTCTACCGTCTTCTGCTCGCCTACCCCCTTGTCTAAGCACAAACTCAAAACCACCGCAAATACTCAATTTTCTCCTCACAGCAAAATCAAATCCCGGCAATCTTAAACGCACAGTATTTCATGCATACAAATTATTTCGTGCTTACTTGCCCTGTGTGGCAACTTTGCTCCCTACCTTGACCTTGCATTTCCCTCCTACGCTGTGGGAGTGTGCGGACATAAATCAATCAGATTGAAATCTCCTTGCATAAATCATCACTTACTGTTGTTACTGTAGCACAGCATGATGAAATGTTGAAGGGGTGTATATATTTACCAAGACTTCTTGTAACTTTTCTTTTTGATTAGTCACTGTTAAACAGTCTGAAAAGTTGCCATTCTTTCCTTTTCTGCCTTTTAAACTAGATATGCCAAGGTCAGCAAGGACGATTACCTTAGTCACAAGATAACAGCAGCTTAATATTCATTCCTGATCAGAGTAGGCCGTGGACCTACCTGGTGCTCACTTTCAAACCCCACCACCCACAGGTGCCCACACCTGTCTGAGTGAAACAATTCCACCCACAAAATGTTAGAAGTCATTTCCCCAAAGCAATTTCCCTTACACAGAACCTGTCATTCAAATCCTAAGATGCTTTATTTATAATAAGTTTATTGCAAGTTCTTGCCCGTAGGCTAATTGCAAGTACAATAATATATATAATATATAATTGAACTGGGATTAGGAAAAAAAGACATCACGAGTTGGCAAGGTTTCCCTCAAATAGGTACCGGGTATACAAAGCCTGAAATGACTGTAATTTGTCTGCCATTGATTTCAGGTGGGCGGTAATTCACACCTACCCCACAGTCGATAGACTTTGGTGATGAAATAGGCCGCACAATCTTACCATCTAATGAAAATGTCAACTGATAAGAATGAAGCTTTTCAATCTCGTCGATACAAATCTTCTCCTGTTTTGCAAGCTATTGACTGGACATCTCTTTCTATTCTTCTGTCTATAAGTAGTTTTTAGCTGCAAGTCTTTGACAATTATAGTTTTACTGTAAATCTCTTGTAGATGACTTGTTTGCAAACATCATTTCAAAAGTATTTTTGCCATTTGGTATATGATTTTTCAACATAGGTACCTTATTTTTGTCCTCTACAGATGTTTTAACAACAAACTTGCTGTCTTCATCAGTATGAAATAAACTTTTCCCATCAGTACAAATCAAACTTGTCTTGTTGTCCGTAATTGTTTTGAAAAGAATGCATTCTGGAACTTTAATGTAATAGTTACTTCTCCTTGACACTTTCATCATAGAGAGAACAAAAATAGTTGTGTATGTATGAAAAAATATACTGTTGAATCAATTTACCAACCTGATGAAACTATTTGCAAAACTACTAGTACTTGATTTTTGTTTCAATGCTCTCAGTATACGTGTCTGTTTGTCTCCAGTGTGTAACATTTTAATCACTATCATGTCATGAAGTTTATTTACATTTAAGGTGAAATTTTTGTCCTTTACAACTAGCAAGTTTCCGTCCTGGGACGGAAAGATGGGTCCTGGAGACAGCCATGGTATAACATTACACTTGTCTTACTCTTGTACTGTTTGTCTCCATCCAGTGTGTAATCTGCATCAATGCCAAGGCCCAGATGCAGACGTACCCGTGCGGCCACAAGGTGGTGTGTAGGAAGTGTTTTGTGAAGACCATCCAGATGGCGGTGTCCCAGAGATGTCTGCCGCTCCGCTGCGTCATCTGTAGGACCAGGATCCTCAAGCTCAAGCAGTCCACCATCATGTAGCAACCGCACCTCCACAAACCTTCCTGATTCCTCTCAGTTTTTCCTTCCTGCTGACTTGATACTGCTGTAACCAACTGCAGTGGGGCAGAGATATGGTGAAGAAAGATCCAGCTTGTAATCTGTTATAAAAACATATCAGCTTAATAGCTTGTCGTAAATCCTTAAGTCAGATCTCTTTAAGGCCTTCGCCTCCGGAAAAGAGCCTTGGGTAATGAGTGAAATTCAGAATATCGAAGGCTGCTGTGTCTATTATAAACAACCTAACAGATCTACATGTATATATAGATTCCATTCTGTTTGACTCAGCTGTTGCACTGAGCGTTCATATTAGGACCCATTATCCCCACCTGAAGCAATGATGTTACATATTTCATCCATCTCAAGCATAGTCCTTGATCTAGTTTCAGCAGTGATAAATCTACGCCCTCCTGGAATTGGCTTGCAACCTACTTCCAAGAATCCATTACATTCCTTTTATTTTGCACTTATCTAAATGTACCAGGTAGAAATAAGCCCTTGCCCTAATTCCAGATATTGATTTATGTTGTTGAAATTCAGGCCACTACCATTTTAAGGTCTATGCCAGCACAAAATTATGCTGTCGTATGTACAAAAACAGGCCTAGATTTTAAGGTTTTTAGCCTCTGGGCAGAAATAGATATTAATTTATGTGTGAATTTGTAAATTATTGGATCTTTCATGTTCTATTTCAAGAGGTTAGAGGTCAGTGTATGATTTTGGATAGTACTCTTGATAGATGGCAAAATTTACAATAATGAATGGGTGAAATTGAAGTAACACAAAAATTCAAGTATGATTTAAAAGAGAAAATATTTAATGCATAATTGGTGAATAAGTGTATTTGTCATATTTGACCACACTGTTGTATGCAGCTGTACCACACACTCAGTGCACAGGGTTTATCACCCTGATAAGTTGACTAGAGGTACAAAATGTATTCTCTTGAACCAAAGTATTAAACATGTACATTATGTAGTATACTGTTATAGATAATAATCATTATAAGTGTGACACTCTTGGTCTTTGCCGGTGTGCAATTTTCTGTGTTCAGTCTTGATATATGTATTTGTTGCTGATTGTATTTCTGTGCTTGATAGTCTATGTCATTGCTGTGACGCTGTGCAAAATGCGGTATTGTATATTTGGCTTACCATAGTTACTTTCTAAACATAGGACTTTTTAATAGATTTAGTCAAGCAGGACTTGGCTGTTGAATATCTACCATTCACTACTTATTAAGAAGTAGTCATTTTCTCCTTAAAGAGATTGTAGTGAAGTAGACAAATGTTTAGATAAGAATACAACTGGAATCAAGAATATGACCTGGTCCGTCATTTTGGCAATGAAGTATCAATGAGTTTTATTTTTAAGGACTATGTAACAAGAGTTCACAGACAGGGTTTTAACTTTTTTGTCACTCTGGGAGTTTATAGCATTTTATGTAATAATGTTGCAAGAGGAAAACAATGATCCTTTGACAAGCAGATGTATTGATCAAGGCATTAAAAGAGATATTTTGAAGAAAAAAAACAATATAGTATTATTACATGTTGTAAGTGGAAAGGTTTTGTGCACATGTTGTAAGTGGAAAGGTTTTGTGCACTTGTTTATTGGTTCAATGAAGGTAAGGATACAGTCTCATTTTTAGTTTAGACTAGTCCCATACCAAAGAATCATTGAAGTGTGAACCATTCTAGGTCAACTATCAGCTCACAATGAAAACAAACTGTTATGCATCAATATCAGCATGTACAGTAATACTTTACCTGAATGTGTATTTAACTATAAAAGATAACCAGTACTCGTATTTTCAAAGCAACTGTATACTAATATAGGCAGTTGCCATGGAGATTTTTGAGGTGAAGTTAAACACATTATGTGTCTAAATCGTGTTGCTGTGTACAGTCAAAAACATACAGTGTCCAATGAAGATATTGGATGAATATCAAAAGTGTCTGTTGTGTCTTCGCTGTTGATGTTTTTCCCTTGTTCTTCTCATTTGTGCTCAGGAAAGCATTGAGTGATACTGATGTATAAGTTATGTTACTTTACGTGTTGTCTAAGGCTTCATGCACGTGTTGTTGTTTCTGTGTGCTACTCTTCTGTCTTCTCTCTCCTGTGACTTATGTTCTTAGACATTAAAGAAGTTTACAATCAGATGTTATACAGTGTGTTTTAAACTAAGGAAAAAACATAATGTTAATGGTCATGTAACAGTAGTCACTATAAGTGAATTATTATTTATCATGATTGCTGATGCTTGCTTTAAGGCCAATGCATAAGAAAACTGCATTTTACTAGCTCTCAGGTCTGAATCTTTTTTCTCATGACTTTCATGCACCAGATTTATTGAAATCCATAGCAAAACCGTTATTTTGCATATTTCTGTAAACATCTAATTTCTTCTTATTGACGTCTTTTACCTTAGTAACAGTTATAAGTGGTGGATATAGGTTGATAGCCTTTATGCCAGAAATTCTACACTATAGATGCGGTAGTGGAAAGCACAATCACTGAGGGATTGAGGATCATTGGGTGCTAGTTTTGGAAGGATAAATGGCGACACCTATCGGATAGCATTCGATGTGCAGCTTTCACGAAGGATGAACCAGGACGGATAGCAGGTGGTTGTGGAAAAATCTTCGTTCTGTTGTTAGGTTCGCATTATGTGAATATCTTTGTCCTCAGTCCGTGGGTTTTAACAGATACAAAATGTACCCTCCGGTTTGAATTCGTTGATTTATTTCTCCCATTTCAGGCAACATTGCGACCCATCCCCAAGATCCCCCAACGGTTGGGGAATTGTTTGTGGGCGTGATGTTCTATGCAAAACTGCATCACCTAACGTTACCAACATCCCGCATTTCTTTATCATCTCAGTTTCTAATCCTTCACTCGAATGATACATTTATAAGTACATTAGACCCACGATAAAAGGTATCAAACTGTTGAAACAGCTTTTCCATGGCACCGTCGGGTTTACAAAGTTATAACGTTACGTCATTTCACGCCTGCGCTTTCCTGTGCACTGACTGGTTTCGGTCACGTGACACTGCCACGCCTTCGCGGAAAATCTTTGCGGAAGTCACAGAAGGAGTTATGACGCTGTACAAACTGGCCTGCACTGGTAAAACTAAGACACGATTACTACTTTGAACCATTACATTTTGAGGGCTAATTCATTATCTTGATTACAATGTCGGTAGAATATGTGATCTTCAAGCAGATGTGTGTAATTTTGCCCGTTTATTGTTGCTGTCGCGTTAAATTTTTATGTTCGAAGTTGCGTTTTCTTTGACTAATCGTCTTACCCCAGAGCGTAAAATACGTTCAAAACGTCTTAAACAGCATGCCTGATCGCTTCGTACGTACATGATCAATGTCTTTGACTGATAGTGATACTTATATTCCGGTGGTTGTCTCAGAAATCATATTTAAGAGCCCGTTAAGACGCCGTTAAGTGCCCGGTTAGTGTTTGAGACTACGTGGCAACCTGTCAGCCCTTGTTCGACCTTCACGCAACGCCCCCTAGCTTTTGTGGAAGCATCAGCAGAGACAATTGTGCCTGTGAAGCAATTTTACAAGTCAAGCTCTGTTACTGTATATAACGTTACCAAATTCAGGTTGTAGTGCTGACAGATTATATTTTCTTACAGTGAACAGAAAGATTCAATGTGCACCATTTAGGGGAGCAAGAGTCCTTGGTCTCCAGGCCACTTTGACATAACAAGATGGAATCACAGCAAAGCCAAGAGGATGACTTGAAGGAGAGGCTTGCAAGTTTCCCCACCCTTTTCCAACTAGACATTCCCCGCGTGTCTCGCAGACACCATGAAATGAATGTCAGCAAGCTTGTGAGGGAGCAAAGAGATGATCCAAGGGAGTTCTATCAAAATGCAAATGCAGAGAACTTGTTGGCTTTTCTGCTTTTGAAATACTTCAATGATCTTGAGCGTGCTAAATGCCACATTGACTCAGTCCTTGAGAAACAGAATGACAATGTGGTTGCATTGGGTAACCTCTGTGGCTATTACCTACAGATTGAAGACTTTTCTGAAGCCGGAAAAACATTAGATTTAATTGAAGAGCTGCTAAACACAACAGGCAATGGTAAAAGTGCCCAAAGAAAAGCACATGCTTTAGCAGAGCAGGCCTACTCACTGTCAAGGTTAGGTCCAAAGTGCCACACACTGGGCATAGAAAAGTCTCGAGAAGCTTTGCGTTCGAAGGATGACTGTCTTGAAAAGGTATGTGTTGAACTGAACTATGTACTTGCGCTTATTCTCGATCGGTGTTTGGATACACATAATTACATCGAAGACAAGCATTTCGATCCTATCGCCTACTTCACTGAAGCCAGACAATGCCTCGACATTGTGACCAACAGTGGAGAGCCTGAGTTTTGTGGGAAAGGGTTTGCACTGCTTGGAGATGTCTACAAAAAGATGAACAGGATTCCAGAGAAGTACTTTGTGACAGGAGAAAAACTGACTTTCTCTGATGAGAAGATCGATGGATGCTTCGAACAGGCAAAGAGGGAAGCACCAGATGATCATTTTGTTCTGGAGAGGGTAGGACGGCATTATAGGCTCTGCAGGCATTTTGACAAGGCCATTCCAAGCCTACAAAAAGCTAATGAGCTCTGTCCTATGCCATTTCCATGTCATCACCTGGGCCTAGCCTATATGGCTATGGCAGACAAAAACATTAAGAAAGGGGGTGATGATAGAAAGACCAAGGAGTGGCTAACTGAAGCTGGGAAGTGGCTCGAAGAGGCAGATAAATTTGGTAAAAAGGCTGCTTACAGAATCACAGCTGACTTGGCCAGAGTTTATGTCAAGCTCGAGGAGTATCAGAAAGCACTACCCTGCTTCAAAAGAGCTGCGGAAGAGAATACAGCTACAGATGATGGAATTTCCTTGGTCGCTGCTGGTAATTATGAAAACTGGGGAAAGTGCTTCCTCCTCCTTGGCAAGGAAGAAGAAGGCAAGACCAAGTAACTGAAAGCGGTTGAATGTGCCGCTCGAGTGAAATGTCACAAGAGGACTGCATTCTCCGAGTTGGTAAAGCTGATGCAGATGCAAGAACATGACAGGCCGGAGGTGAAGATTGACAAGTTGAATGAGTTGGCCAAACTGCATGAGTTGGTATCGAGCCACAGAAAGGCATTGGATCTCCGTCAGTCAGCCCGTGAACTAGACCCATCGAACCCTAACACACTACTGGGTCTGATTGAACATTGCTGCAAACATAGAAAGTATGCCCTGGCACAGGTGTATCTATCTTTTCTCCAAAACCTCACAGATATCCCTCCACCAAAGGAGCTGTTTCTACAGGTGAAATTGAACGCTGTAACTACCACAGAGCCTGACAGCCTTGCTTACAAGATCTTCCAAGAAACATTTCAGTTCATATTTCCCGTGGACTGCCTTAGTGATGTCTTCATTTACAGTGCTGACAACGACAAAGAGATTGCTTGCACCATAACACGCCAATGTGAGGAATACTTTGGCCTGACTTGCCTGTGTCTTCATCGTGATCTTCACTCAATGTTAAAGATATCTGAGACTGTTGAAGCCCTGAGTGACAGTGTCCTGATCTTGTTCGTTGTCTCAAAATGCTTGACAAAGACTAAGAGGGGTGACTACTTCATTGAAAGAGCAATCGAGTGTGTTAGCAGTCGCGGATGTGGCAACATCATAAGCCTAACAACTGCCAGTGACATCATCATACCTAAGCTCTTGCAGGACTTTCCAACATTCAACTATGACGATGTCGGCCCTACTACGGAAAACATGGGTCTGCCACTGTTTAGAGCATTCATTGAGAATAAGAATTAGTGCAATGCAGACCATGGCATAAATCTGACCACCTCTGGACATGAACATTAGCATGTAACATTAGATAGGCCATTTGAGTGGAACTGAAGCTGATTGTTCACAAGTTCTTTCTTTAATAGCTCAATATATTGGCTGTTTCGCATGCCTTGCTTGTTTTTGTATGTGCATTTTGTAATCTGAACATGATGTACCATATTTGCCCTCACCAAGAAGGTTATTTTTCTGTGCTGTTTATTTGTGTGTTACTGTGTTTGTTGCCAGCATAATACGAGAAGTCTTGGATGGATCTTTATATTTGATAGGACTCTGGAAAACGAAGGTTAATATATAGTTATTATAAAGTATGGGCCTCCTAGTAGCTTTCTACGGTACTGCAGTGGAACTTCCGGTTTTGTTATCTCGTGTCCTGGATATGCTATGGTAGTGATTTTTGAGTGGTAACGATAACATTAGATAGCTCTTGGGACAGTTGTGTAGGTTAGGACTCCCTATAGCCTAGTTTGGTTTTTGATTGGCCCAAACAATGCTGTATGGAACTGACTGTTTTGTATTGATTTGAATAAAGAACTTGTGTGGTGTACAAAATTAAGTGCTCAGTATATTGTGTTAACCTACTTGAATGTGTTGTAATAACTATCATAATGATTAGGTAAAGTGGTTATTTTTATCGTGAATAAAGTGACATAGAATCTTCCCTTCTGTAATGAGTTGTTAGTAGCCACTCGCCATTATTTTGAATTTCGCGCCATTTAGGGTCAAAGTTCATACTCCCATGACGTAGGAGCCACACCTCCAGACGCATGCGGACTAACTCGAGCTCCACTCGACTGATGTTGACGTTGCGTTGGCTATATCCCATTTCAGCGCCAAATTTCCCTAGATTTTGACACTATTCGTCATTCTCTTGATCACATTTCAATTCTCATTGCGTCAGAGACGACATTTTTACCGAACTGAGGAGGTTTTATGTGTTTTTGAGGTAATTTAGTGGATCGAACGGTCCGCTCTTTGCGCCAGCTGTACTGAGCGAACAAAACATTGTCACGATCTTGGTCTCTAAATCATCGATCGTCGCACTTTCCTCCTCCATCGTCTCAACCCGGGATCCTTTCCTGGCACGACTCAGAAGCAGGGCGACATGAAGATAGACATTCACAACCACATCCTGCCCGAGAGGTGGCCAGATCTGAAAGAGGTGAGATCTTTTATTTGTGCAAATCCTGTGAACTCTGAAGTTGGTCAAGGACATTAATCAACCAGTATATAATTGTGACCACATGCTTATTGTTTTGGTCTCATATTAGAAAAATAAGATGTCATGATGTAGGTGGATGCTTGCTTACAGTTCCTTGGAGTCGTCCTAGTGACACTTATGGCAAACTGATTGATGGTCCGTTACTTACACTAGTCCGTTACACGTGTAATAAATCACGTGCCACATCCACAACATGTGATCATCACTAGTCCTTGGTCAGCATCACACCAAGTAGCTTCAAAACATGAATGTTATAGACTGAACCCAAATAACTGACATTGATATCTTAATTCTAAAGGTATTGAACTGTAATGTTACGGCACATTCCTCCACGCCAGGCGGCCAAGTCAACGTTTGATAATTTGATACTACTGACATCTACAAAATTGTATTTGGGTGTGGAAACATTTATACAATACTGTTGGACAAGGTTTTGCTGAATACAAGTGCAGGGCTGCCATATACGGTATCAGACATAGGCAGAGACTGCAGAGTCAAAATTAGCAAGGGAGTGAAGATGTGACCAAGACAACCAAGTTCTCTTGCCAGTGGTACGTCACCCTCCCCACAGCTAACAGGACAATATATATATATTAAGTCCCAATATATGCATAATCTGCATAATGAGCAAGTTACTCGTGGATGGTCTAGGTCAGAGCCAAAACAGTCATCATTTGTCATTGACATAATGCTTCTAGGTTGCAAAATATGATAATGTAGTATTGATATGGGTACACTTGTTTCTATGTAGCCTGAGTGCCATCCTATCTTATTTACTGAGGTTCCAATACACGCTCCCTCACAGACAGGGAGTGAGTATAGGAGCCCAGGTAAACTAGATATAATGGCTCCCATGTGCATGTGTAAGGTTAGGGACATTTCAATATTGGAAAGGGCAAGTGCTGGCAAAATCATTCTTCTTCTTAGAAGTTGGATGATCATCATAAATCTTAAAGGAACTAATTGGCTACTGCACTTAAAGTTATTATTTCTCAAGAATATTTTCCCCTTTTGTTTTTCAGAGATATGGCTATGGAGGGTGGATCCAGCTCCATGACCACTGCAATGTAAGTATAACATCTTATTATTCTTAAGAAGGAAATAAGGCCACATTATATATGTACATGAATCAGCGGAATATTCTGTATTTTGTGTCACTTGTTCTAACAATTGCAACTACCTACATGTACTTTGTATTGAAAAAAAATTTAACCTTCAGAAATCAGAACTATAAACAGGGTTCTCGCCAGGGCAGTTGAGCGTAGGGGGCCCCTACGCTGTGATTTGGATTCTCTGTGCTGTGATTTTGGCCCCTATGCTGTGTTGAAACAAAGCGTAGGGCGTATTTTCTTTTGTTTTGATGCAAAAGTAAAAACTTTTAGCTTTATTTCACAAACTTTAGCACTCAAAATGCAGGAAATAGTGTCTTTGAGAGTTTTAAGGTTCACAATTTTCAGGGGGAGGATGCCTTGGACCCCCCAAAAGTATCCCAGCCTACAGCCCTAATCTGTAGTGCTTGCCATGTGGCTTTGCTGCACAAAGATGCCCCAATGCTGTGAAAAAATCCTGGTGAGAACACAGATATAATTTGTTTATCTAAAAGCAATTTGCAAGGTGGCATGGCTGCACTACTCTTGATAAACCTGAATCATTTTCTTACCACAGGGCAAGGCTAACATGGTGCGTGATGGAAAGCTGTTCCGTGTTATCGATGAGAACTGCTGGAGCCCAGAGGCCCGTATCAGGGAAATGGACGCTACAGGTGAGTACTTCTCTCATGTTGGATTCCTAACTGCTAACTGCCTTGCACAAGTGTGCTACGATATGTAAATCATGGAAGACTATGAGGTTAATTTAATACTAGTAAATGAACTGTCCTAGACTGATGATAAAATACATTCCTTTTGTTGTACTTTGCTGCATCTGTGCATTGAAAGAATGGAACCGGTTGACAGTTTTCTTGGAACACAAGTAACAGAAAGTTTCTGCTGTATTTCTGTGGCTGCAGGTGTGACTGTCCAGGCCTTGTCTACTGTTCCTGTCATGTTCAGTTACTGGGTAAGTAGACATGGTATTATCACATTCTTATCCAGGATGGAAGTAATGATACTTTTTCTACAGGAGGTATGAAGGAAGATACTGTTCTTAGATAGAGATACAACAGTGTTTTGACTATTGTTTACTTTTGTCAATGTCATACCAGTCTGATACTTGTATTTCTTGGAAGTCACTAGAGCTTAACGTAAATGTATCTATTACATTAATGGCCTTCTTGAGTACAAAAGTCTCAGATTTTCTACTTTTTATGGTGAATTCTTTGAGTTTTAAGAGGTTGGATGAATTTTTGTTTCGTTGTAGGAGAAAACACTTAAATGTCACAGGTATGACAGATAAATTCAGCCACAATGTTGACGATAACCATTTTGTCATCAAATTTCAGGCAAAACCAGAGGACACCTTGGACTTGTGTAAGATCCTGAACGATGACATGGCACGTATAGTCAACAAGTACCCTGACCGGTTCATCGGGCTGGGCACCCTGCCCATGCAGGCACCTGAGCTGGCTGTACAGGAGTTAAAGCGTTGTGTACAACAGCTGGGGTTCCCTGGGGTCCAGATCGGCTCCCATGTCAACGACTGGAACCTGGATGCACCAGAACTGCAGCCTATCTTTGCTGTATGTAGTATTTTTACCTCCATGAAAAATTGGAGGTTTAGTTTTTAGTCTATTTGTCTGTGTGTGTCATGCATGAGTGTGTTTGTCTGTGTGTGTGAGTGTGTACGCGTGTGTGTGCATGTGTGTGTGTGTGTGTGTGTGTGTGCATGCATGTCCTGTGCAATATCCTAAGATCCTGTAATGATGTTTGTTACTATGTTTTCTTTGAATTCTTCCTCGTTGTTTCCTGTTTCCTTTGCTTGGGACAAACCACCAAAACCTGCACTTTGCGCTCTCTTATAATCAGTATGTAAGTCATACACAGGTGTGATACACCTTTTTTGCATGTATGTTTCAGGCAGCAGAAGAGTACAACTGTTCTGTTTTTGTGCACCCCTGGGACATGGAGCAGGGGGGCCGCATGTCTAAGTACTGGCTGCCCTGGCTGGTCGGTAAGTTAATAAAGGACAAACACTTTACTTGAGCTTGCTGAATTGATCCTTTCTTCCTTGAGTGTTATATCCTGTACTGACTATTGGGAAATGGACATAACATCTCTGACAACTCCAATCTTTTTAGATAAGAAGTTTGTTAACTTGGTAAGAGTTTTATATGTTATTTCTGTACGTGATATACAGCACTCACCAGTCCTCTGACCCTTCTCAACTTGAAATGTCTTTCAACTTGGTAGGACTTCTACAGAACGATTTCTAACCTATAACAGGTACTTAAATATGTCATCGGTTTGCACATTCTATCTGTTGCACATTTATCCTATGGTATGGTTAAAGAATTACACACCTGTATGATTATATTTACAGTTGTAATTAAGGTGTTGGAATAAACGATCCTGTTCTTCCGTGCTATCCAGGTATGCCGGGGGAGACGGCTACAGCCATGTGCTCCATGATCTTCGGCGGAGTTCTGGAGAGACATCCCAAACTCAAGGTGTGCTTTGCACATGGAGGTATGCCCACATCTTTCATAGTTTATACCCAAAACATGTACGCCACATCTATGTAAGATTCTAACAATATTTTTAACATTGTTGATGATGCCAGGTTATTGTCATTGAAATCATACTTCTCTCCTTGTAAAAAGCAGACATGAAAATGGTACAGTTAATAACTAAAGCCGTCTTACTAGTAATACTGTAGTTCAGAAGGAGCCTCTAAAACACAAGCAGAAAGAATATGTTCTCAAATAGATGTTTTTATCCTGAAGATGGATATGATATAGATTTAGATAGTCCATTAGTTATACTCTTTGTGTTGGAGATAAGGTCTAATGGATTACGATATCATTTACTTATTAAAGTAATGAATCCAATTTTCTATTTCTAAGAGTCACTGTTGTTTAAATCAGGTGGTGCCTTTCCCTTCACCATTGGTCGTATCGAGCATGGCTTCAATGTGCGGCCAGATCTGTGTGCGGTAGCCAACCCACACAACCCTCGCAACTACGTCGGGCAGATCTACACGGACTCCCTCGTGCATGACCAACGGGCGCTCAAGTACCTGGTGGAGACCATTGGCGAGGTACGTGACACGGAATATGCTACTTAATGGATCCCACGGGTTTTTTTTTTATGTTTTAAGCAATGACAAAGGGATACTGGTAAGGAAGGGCGAGGTTTAACCTTAAGCATACTGAAGGAGCCGTTTGGCACCAAATTCCCTATTGGTTACAGAGTTAGACAGGAGGGAGAAGGTTAAGCAAAGAAAATAGTGCATTTAGTGATTTACTCTAAAGTGTTCTCACTGAGATTGGTTAGTAAGGCAAAATATGTTTCACTAATGATAGAAAGCCATGCCAATTTGCTTGCTACTCAAGAATGACTCATATTGAGCATATTGTTTGACACGTTTCCAGGATCGTGTTGTGTTGGGGAGTGACTACCCCTTCCCACTGGGAGAGCACCATCCCGGCAAGCTTATCGAGTCTATGCAGGACTTTGATCTAAAGCTGAAGGTACACAACACTTAATAGATTTTGTACTGTATATATGTACACTACTATGACAACTATGTGGCATACTGTAGCATGCATGTAGTTTGTGATTTCAAGCTCCCCCTTCTGTTGTTGTATGTTCTTTGATGGGTTTAAAGTGTGGGTGTTCTTTAGCTCAAGGCCATCAGGTCCCTCCCAGTAGCATGCACGTGAGAGTTCATAACACCAACCACCAGACCAACATAACCACCATGACAGGATTAGAACTCATGACTTTGTGGATTTGAGTTAGATTGCTTACAAGTAGAATGCAGCATGCCACTGATAATGCTGTTGATTCGTCGGATAAATTCTTAAGGTTTTATACTGAATTGTTTTCCCATTGTCTAAGATTGTATCTTATTACTTTAGAGCAAGCTGCTGGCTGGCAATGCGTTGGAATTTCTCGGCGTGGATGCGAGCAGGTTTGAAAAGCCAACAGCGTCGTCTTCCCTGGAGGCCATGGAAACGTGAAATGTGTACCTGAGCAATCTCTTGCCTTGTAGTTGTAGTACTATAGTTATGCTAAAGACTTCTGCACACAACTAAAGCAGTGCTGGCTCTTTAGATAGATTAGATGTAAATTTTTGGCTCAACTCTTTTGCTTATGGCTTGGAAAGAAACACACAAATTAAAAAGAAAGACATAGTACCTCAAGATATGATTGGTGAAGAAAGTAACTTAACTTAACTGAAATATTCATTATTCTTGTACTCTTGCCAAAAGTGTTCGAAACTGCTTTGTTTGAGTTGAAATATTTGTATGTTGCAACAAAATGATCACTGCCTGGTGTGTTAATGTATGTAATGCCCATGGCATGTGTAACTGAATGTTGGGAATGGGTGGTTGCTGAATGAAGATACAGTATTTTGGGATGCTGTATAAATTGTGAAATCTAAGTTACCAACAGTCCCCACGGCTATTTGTAGACTTTTACATGTAGTTATCACTTAACTGTAATTTGAAAGTACATGTACATGTGCTAGTGATTATAAAACCATAATTTGCTTGTTTACCAAGCCTTTGTAAAAGCCATGCATTAGTTATGCTAAGAACGTCTTTAATGTTTGTTTCAAAATCACTCTTTTCAACATCCATGTAACACGGGTACAGTACTTAGCAACAGCAAAAATGACAAAAAAGAGAAAAAGGAATAGCATGTCATTGTCTGTGTCTTACAGCAAACCGCTTGCCCTTAATGTGTACAAGTAAGGTTAAACTATTAATTAAAACTGAGCTATGTACCAGCCTGAATTCTTAGTTGTGTTGCTATCATACAGAAAAATACAATTATACATCTTCAATAGAGCAAGGTCAGCACCAAAGCAACTTTTAAGTTGTACTTTAAAAAGTTCAGACCAGGCTTTAGATGTGAAGAGAAGATGGTGCTAGTCAAGAGAATATTATTTTCCAGTTGCAGTGACATGAAACATGATTGATTGGTATTTAGTAGTATTTAGTGTTACCTTAAAGCATTTTCTGTTTGAATCTAATCTTCAGTTGATGGTCATTTGAAATACATTTTGATAGATATGCCATCAAAACATGTTACAAAAACTCCTGTAATCCATGATTTATTCCAAAAGATGAGGAAGAAGTTTTATTTCATGTACAGTAAGATGTATTTGAATTTGGTTGTAGTACTGTGGTGTGACCACATCTTAGGAATAGTTCAGTTTGATATTTGTTTTGCGTAATTTAGTGAAATGTTTGCAACTTAGATATGATACAGTTTGTACTTGAGCAGATTTAACAGCAATGTATAAAGACTTATTAAGAACAAAGTTTTAGAGGCAGGACTACCTACTGTAACAGCTTTTTGGCAAAATTAAATGTATGGGCGAACTTTGGGTTACTTTATTACTTCTGATGTCAAGAGATAACAATAAAAGTAATATTGTGATTTCTCTATAATGTTATAGGTCTATAATCTGCAAAAGGAATATGTTGTACTTAACATGACAACTTCACCTTTTCTGTTTTATAATCTTTACCACTGTGGTGCAGTGGTTTGTTACTTTTCAAAGAGAATAAAGGACATAGATTGATAACAGTTCAAGGGTTTCATTGTCTTTATTGAATTTGTACCTTGAAATGGCTGGGAAACAATGGGAATAACTTGATGTGGTCAAAGAACTTCTAGGTAGTATTTCTAGGTAGTCCTTTAAAATGGTTGTTATTTTCCGGAATTACCTGGAAAATTTAAGAAATGGCGACAAAGAGCCTGTATTCAATCATCTTCTAAGAGTCTTTCTGGTCCCACATGTCTCAGAATGAGAAACTTGAGTACTTAACGATCCATTGTTGATACATCCATGATAGCTGGGTAGTCAGAAAGGGCTTCAAGGTCAAGAATAGGAGCAAGAAAGAATGGGATCTCAAACCCCATAAGAGCCCATCTTGTTTCGCCAGTCGCAAAATGAACAAATCTGGAAATGAGAGACGCTTTGTTAGCGAGATACGGGCCTTGTCGGAACGGGCACCAGAAAGCGGGAGTGTGATAGGGGACGAATATCCGATTTCTTCATTTTATAAAAAGCAAACTTTTGACATAGTTCTGCGTCCGTACTGCGTTCTGCCTGGCAACTGCATTTTGGTGATGGCGTTGATGCAGCCACTGGCACGTTCAACATGTCCATACCACCGAATGCAGAACCTAAGTGTTTAAGGTTGTGTTCACGTATCTAATGTTAATATCTTGTCTATAGGTCCATATAGTTGTGTCCAAAAATCTTATGTACTGGCCATTACTCTGATCTGATGAAACGTTGACCAAAGAGACTCGACAGCTATAAAAATAAGTTTGGATAGCAGGCTTTATACCATATGTGCATTAGGTTCTGGATATGTGCTTGTTGAGACAACATTGATGACTGATTCTGATAGCAGTTCTACATTGTCCCAATGTCTAAGCCTTGCACAGTGAAACAGCAACAATCACAACTTAGGAATGTATGTCTTTATTCTGATTATACTCTGTTAACCAGATGGGACAACAAAATCTCTCCACTGTTGCACTGTTGAAATGTTAATGTACTAACAGTTGCACAGTGACATACCAGAAGCAGATAATTTGTCTCTATCAGACTCCTTGGGCCGCTGAAAAAATACAAAATATTGGCCAAATAGAATTTGGCAGAGGCATCAGAGTTGCAAGTTGGCAACCCTGGTTTTCAGCAGCTCAAGAAGTCTGTTAGAGACTAGTCACAAATCTAATTCATCACAATTTCAGCAAGACAAACATTGTACCAGGTGCCAGATACAGGCAGCTACGAAGTGCATCTCAGTTAACTGGATCACTCTATTCTTCCTCACAACTTCACATTTTCATCAAAGTTCTTCTATGTTGCTTATACTATAATTTTCATTGTCTTGGTCAGTGTTTTTTTGTCTTTTCTCTATTTTGTAGTGTTCACATCTTGCACAGTTTAGACAAAATTCAACTTCACAGAAAAACGGAAAGGCTGAATAAGTTTGTCTAATAAGATTGAAATGCTGAACAGTGTGAAAAATACACACTTGTACACTATGAAACCATTCCAAGCTAGAAGAAGCGTTCTAGTACCCTACATCTGCATTGGTTACAGTGTTGGGCAGCAAGGAGAGGGTTGAATGAGCAAAGCATTCATTGAAGAATTTCCATTGTTGTCTCCTTCTCATAAATACATGTACCATGTAAGTCTTCTTACGGCCATTCTTTTTAACTTGACCCTTTACTGATTCCAAACAACATAAAATCTTGTCCATGCAAATACAATGACAATGATGATACAAATATCATATAGAGTCGATTCCACATTACCGAGAGGGTGTTTGTTGCCTTTTGTTCTAACATTTACAAAACCTTTGTAACAATCTATGTGAGATAAGTAACTGTTAAGAACAATTTCCAACATTCATGTGATGTTCTAAATATTTTCTGCTGTGTTCCAACAGGTTAAAAAAAATTCAACATTGAACACATTATTTGTATTAGTTTCTAAACTGTTGCAACATAGATTGATCATTTGTTTGAACATGTTCCAACATTCTACAAAAATGGTATAACTGGGTCAGTGGGCTGGGAACAGGCCAATTCACACATCCCTTCAAAGTATAGGGGATTAGGCCTAGGTGCCACACACAGACACCTCAAAACAAAAGAGTTGCCTGTGTCCAGACGTGAAATCTAAAAATATACAGAGGCAGACAATAGAGCGTGATTAGCACCTACTTTTATGGGGGCAATATCCCAAATCTACCATTTTGAGAATGATACAAAATGTTGGAACATGTTCCAACAGTGAAACAATCACACAGATGTTTGGAACTTGTTCTAAATAAAGAGATATTTGTGCAAATACTTTCATACTATTTCCAAAATATATAGATGAGTTCAGACATGTTCAAACTTTCATTTCCAATTGTTTGAACAGTCTGGAATTATTTTGACTGAAATAGTCTTTTCTCTAAAATTGTTCAAACTTATTAGCAATATCATCTGAAAACCCTCTCGGTGACATGGAATTGACTCTAGTCTCCTTGCTCTCTTTTCATACATTCATAGTCGATCTGTTTTCAGGTACAGATGAATAATCCTTGCATTTTGTAAGCAAAGATGCTTAATGTGCTTTTAAGCAAAGATGATCTTCTTAATGTATTTTTAAGCAAAGATGATCTCCTCCCTGTGTTTCTAAGCAAAGATGGTCTCCTCCCTGCGTTTCTTAGTGAGCACAGTGCCAGGTTTGTGCTGTGCATCGGGATGATTGGCCAGTTCGGGAGGACAGGTGGAGACGGGGCTGTCCATGATGGTTTGCTTCAGGTCGTACATAACCGGCCCGTCCGAGCTCGTCAGGAACGTCACGGCCTTCCCGCTCTTCCCAGCGCGACCGGTACGGCCGATACGATGGGTGTAGTCTGTGGATCAAAATGAAAGTCATCAGAAATGTCCACCCAGATAATAAGATATGCAACAAACCAGTTACTCAAGCAACTGGATAGATTTTGTAAATAGTCACTAGTTTCAGGTAGCCTCTACTACCTTTTGTCAGTGACTGGTCAGTGACTGGGACAGTTACAGACAAAAGCTAGTGGATGCTACCTGAAATGACTGACCATTTATAAAATCTATCCAGTGGCTTGAGTATCTGTTTTCTTGTGAAACTCATCAGAATTTTATGTCTGCATATTTTGCATTTAAGTGGACTCTAAACAATGGCATAGACTACACAGCACTGATCATTTAGCTAATCAACGCTTTAGGGGTCCAATCATACATAGGTCTATTTGACAAATTGTGTAATATTTTCTTGAATTCTTTACAAGGGTCAATTTACATCTATCTACACTGTACAAGTTATTCAAGACTGTTCAATGACTTTACCTAACCCTTTTTGATAGTGGCTTTTTTGACTACAGCCTTCCAATGTTTTTCTTAATCCTGAAAACATTTGGAAATGGTAGAAAAGATTTTGAACGTCACCTTCAATGTTCTTGGACATGTCATAGTTGATGACCATGGATACGTCCTGGATGTCGATACCACGCCCGGCGACGTCCGTGGCCACCAGGATGTCCTTTGCGCCCTGCTTCAGGTTGTTCAACGCAAACTCTCGCTGCTCCTGACCCTTACCTCCGTGGAGCGTACAGGCGTTGAACTGGGGTCAAACACAGAGGAACATCATTTTTCTGTAGCATTACAATTGTTTCAAACTGCGAAATCAAATCCCTGTGAACTTAAATGCATTTAAAGTAAATAGAAAAAAAGCTTGTAGATACGTACTCCCATCTTCTCCAGCGACCTGGCCAGGACGTCACAGCCCTTCTTCTGGTTCACAAAGATGATGATTGGCGGCTCGATGCCACTGTTCAGGATGTGCTTCAGCTTGTTCCTACAGACAGAGGAAAGGAACATCAGTTACAGGGACACTAAAAACTAGTACGATGAAAATTGATGCCCGTGCGGATGTCATACATATGATAAAGTCAGCGTAGCCTTAACAAGACAACCAACTAAAAAGAGGACATAATTTGAAAATTGGTACTGAATTAGTCAAATCTTACTTCTTCTCTCCTTCCTTGACCAGGTACACAACCTGTTGGGTGCGCTCGGTGGGTTTGCCGTAGGATCCGATGTACACGACCGCGGGTCGGCGCAGGTAGCTACGGGCCAGGCGTTCCACTTGCGGAGGCATGGTAGCTGTGAACATGACAGTCTGGGAAAAAATAAAATATGTCAAAAATTACTTTAAGGTCTATCATTGGATGCAACATTTGAAGTTCCTGTGCAGAATGACACTTAAAGTTTGTAATACATATACATGTACTGTACAATCGTTTCATGTTTTTGTAGAAAGGTTAAGTACATGTACAACATAATGTACATCAGATTCTTAAAACATGTTTGCATAGCATCGCACAAGTTTAAACTGCTTAACAAGTTTAACATACTGCTGTAGCTAATAGGTAGTTGGTACATGTCAAACCTCCAGCAGGGGAAAGGCTAAAGGTTTTTGTATGACTACAGGTACAACTGTTTGGACTGCCTTACCTGTCTGTACTTTCTCTTGGTGGCAAAGTTGGCCTTCAGTTTTTCCACATCCTCTGCCTCCTCAGTGTCTGGTTTCTGGTTGGTCACAGGGAGATACTCCAGAATCTTCTGCACATCTGGCTCGAATCCCATGTCTATCATACGATCAGCCTGGAAATGGGGTGGTGCAGGTAGAAATATGTGAGGATTCATCCAACTATACATGAAGATGTTCAGTAAAATATTTGTTCTTGTTTGTCCACTATTAATACAATAGAGTCATGCACAAAACTTTCCTCATCCAGGACCCCATAGCACTTACCCAGTTATGAACAAATAGGCACACTACTAACCTCGTCCAATGCCTTAAAGGAATACTTCTGTCCTCTTAAATCACATGGATATAGCACATAGCTATGACCATATATGTACACTACAACTCTTACCCATTACAGTATAACTACACCCTTACCTCATCCATGACCAGATAGGTGCACTGATTCAACACCAGGTAACGGTTCTCCAACACGTCGATCAATCGGCCAGGTGTGGCAATCACAATCTGAAAAGGTAAAAGGTAATTCCTCAAATAGGTTTATTTTGCAGGTTTATTGTACAGGTACAAGAGCAAATGGTGGGTTACAAACTCCTTATATTTAGATAAAAAGTGTTGAAATCCAGCAACTTCCAAGGCTACAGCCAGGATTACAATAATTTGTTACTGTAGATTTCTAAACTGATGTGAGACAGAATCTTTGTTTGAAATACTTACTTCACATCCCATTCTTGGTTTAAAGCCCTGATCTGCACGAGACAATAAACCGATCACAGCCACCATTGTTTTAAAAACTTACGTCACATCCCATTCACAGTTTAAAGCCCTGATCTTTAGGGACAATCCACCAATCACAGCCACCGTTGTTTTAAAGGCTTACGTCACATCCCATTCTCAGTTTAAAGCCCTGATCTTCACCTGATAATCCACAAATCACAGCCATCGTTGTTTTAAAGACTTACCTCACATCCCATCCTCAGTTTGAAACCCTGATCTTCACGTGACAATCCACCAATCACAGCGACCGTTCTGATGCCCAACTTGCGGCCGAACTTCAGCGTCTCTTCCTCGATCTGCTGCGCCAGCTCGCGAGTCGGAGCCAGGATGATGGCGTATGGCCCCTGGTCCGCGTCCTCGTTACGCACGATCTTCGGGAGGGACTCGATCCAGATGAGCAGTGGGATGAGGAAGGCGAGAGTCTTTCCGCTGCCCGTCTCAGCCACGCCGATGATGTCACGGTTCTGTAGACCAATGGGAATGGCCTGTCTCTGGATTGGAGTCGGTTCCTAAAAAAACAATTTGCAGGTTAGACTGAAGGAACAATTGAATAAAAAGACTCTTTGTACACAACAAGTGTTTATTTAGCCGACGTTTTGGTGACTGCCTGTCACCTTGCTCAGAGCAATTCTGACTGGTTCACTTTACACTGCAGGTAAGGTGTCTCTGCTTATATACTAGTACTATAGATGCAGTTCTAAAATAAAGTATTTACAAACATACAGAGAAACTTAATGCTGCGTTTTTATTCAGTAACTTACCAACCTGATGAAACTCTTCACGAATGTAAGAACAATTGTGAAAGAAAGTTGAGAAAATTTTCCTGTTTCCTCAAGATTCAACTGGTTGCCATGATTGAAGACACACCCACCTTGTAGCCCAGGTCCTTAATGATATTGTCGATCTCGTCCGTAAGCGACGCCTCCTTCCACGTGCGGAGCGGGTTGGGGATGCGCCCGCCCTTGGTGGTGATGCTGTAGTCCTCGCGGAAGATTCGCCAGTCCCTCTCAATCATCTCCTCCTGGGACTTCTGGGTCCAGTGGCGGTCGTCCCACTTCTGCTTCTGCTCCTTCTCCTTCACCTTGTTCAGTCGCTTGCTGCAGACATGACAGTTAGCCTGATTAAATCACGTTTATAGCAGCCCACCCGACAGCGGAGTTTGCGTTACACAGACTATGAAAAATATCACCCTGATATCATTTTGATGAAGGCAGCAGAGCAGCTACGAAAATATTGACAGAGAAAAATGCAGGGCTGTGTTCCAAAGACAGTATGATTTACCCAATGCATATGATAACTGTAAACAAATCCACATAAAAACTCTTATGAAATATAGCAATACTTTGCCCAGCAAAACCAATTCAAAGCAATTACTTAACCGTTTGACAACATGCAGAACAAATTGAACTGAAAAGCCAACGTTTGCTGGCAAAGGCATGATATTTCCCTCCCAAAACAAGTATATTTTTCTGTGAGGTTAGGAAATATGAGACGGACACGTTTTACTGCCTGCAGATCGTCTACACTGCAAGTAAAATCTTTCCAAGAAAAGACCTCACATAAAAACAAAAACCAACTAAAAATGAAGATCTTACATTTCCTGGTCCTTCTCCTCCTTGGTTCGTCTCTGTTCCATCAGCTCTCCGTAGAACTTGGACTGGTCCTTGATCTGGGCCTATAGGATAAGTCATGTCCAATGTTCAGTCAGAATCCCTTCTGCCAACAAAAAACTGTATACTGCGATCAGGGCTCTCTTCAGTTCTACATTTTTCTCTATCCTTTCAGCTTATTGGGCAAAGTGCTGTGTCAAACTGAAGGCCGAAGGAATATAAGAGATCCAGGTATGTGCTTGAACATGATTAAGTCCTAAAACACAATTTCGTGTATTGTTAGGGACATGTTACAAATGGCTTGATCTGAATTTTTTTGGCACCATTGACAATTCAATGAAAATAATATGGAAGTTTTTATTATTGCCAAACTAAGGGGATGGAATGCATGTCATTTTTGTCCAGATCTAGAGCAGCGAAATTCCATCCAGAGATGGTAGGACAGGTGCTGGAGAGAACTTAACTGGGTGTGATGGGATTCAAACTAGTGCACTTGTGATCCAAAAGTAGGAGAGCTAACCACCAGACAATAGCATTGTTTCCTTATCTATACAGTGGCCAGTACATACCTTCAGGTCTATGCCTGCAATGTGACCTCTACCAAACATCTGAACACAGTGTTTTTCCTTGTAGCTGGAAGGAAAAAGAAAACACTAATTTAATTATCGTTGTCTATCTAGAATTCCTTTTTTTTAACATTGTGATGTGTGTGTTAAACTTCCATACTCTTTCCTAAATGCTGAGTGTTGAGCTTTACAAAAGCAGACAATACTCATCTTGGAAGTAGTTTATTTACATGCAGTGCTGTTTGTCATGTAACAGTAAACTTACACCTCAAAATCTATTCAATCTGAGCCTCTCAAATAATTACCATTTACAGCTTTCCTTTGAATTCAGTTTGGTCAGTCTGAATAAAGGATTCCGTTGGGTTTTGTTACGTAGTGAAATGTTATGCATAAAACTATGCTCGTATGTTACAGCATAGGCAAATAGTAGTGGACAACCTCAAGTCAACCGTACACACTCATGCTTCAGAAAAGATGCTGTAGCCGCATAGTTGCCGTTTAGAACTTTAATCAAACCCACACCCAGTTTCGCGTTGTGTGTGGCTGTCTCGATAGTTAGGGCTCCAATGAGCACAAGTACTGTGTGTCCTGGCTTTTCTAGACCAAGTGCAAAATGCGGAAGGTGACTACTTAAGACCTATGTTACAGCATACTTACATGGGATTGTAGTCCACAGAAGTGTCCTCGTCTGCTGCCCAGTCGAACACGAACTTACGGTCGTTCAGTCTGCGGACACGTCTCTTCTTCTTGATGATGCCAAGGTATCTTTCCTGAGAACACAAAGAGTTTAAAGATTCACAACTGCTTTGACAAAGGCTTGTTTTGTACATGGTTCGTTTCTGTACACGGTTTGTTTTACATAACACTTAATAAATCAAGCAACTTGACAGATTCCCCACAAGAGTCAGATGTTTCTGATTGCATCCAGTGACTGATGGAAGATAGTGGACGCTATCTGAAATGCCTGACTCATCTTTTAGAGAATACATCCAGTTGCTTTTGTATCATGTTATGTTTTACCTGGATGTCTAACCTTCATTGAAATTGGTTTCTTTCATGGTCATAATGTTATATATCCATAACTGTGTCCTATCCTAGTTGGACTGGAGTTTTCCCAACCAACTTGATCAGACACCAATCAAATCTCACCTTGATAGCATTAATCTCTTTCTCCTTGTCCTTTTCCTCTCGAACTTTGGAGCGTTCTCCCCCCTCTGGTTCCTCGTCTCCGCGCTCCCCGCGCTCCCCTCTCTCTCCCCGTTCCCCGCGCTCTCGCCGCTCCCTGCGTTCCCGGCGCTCCCGCTCGTACGAGTCGTCTGCAGAAACAGCATGTCTTTGTTCAAGACTCTGATACCTGCCTGGGGGCATTCTGTCAGTAACTGTGTTGTGTGACAGGAGACAAAATTTGTTACATCCATACAGGGAAGGTTCAGACATGCAACACAGGCAATGCAAGGAGAACTATCCTGTCAAAAGCTGTTTTCCTGTAGTGTCACAACAACATTACATCTTTACCACAACAAGCATCACTGATACATGTGCTAACATTTTATTTCTTCTTCTGTACATATTCCTGCTCAATTTCTATATTCTATCAATATTGCTGCTACTGTACATGTATCAAGATAGGTACAGCCTACTAGTACATTGGATTTCCAGGGCACTTACAATGGAATTTTGGTAAACTTTTCATGCAACATACATTGTTTTACAGGTACTTATGATTACATGTCATCTTCTAAAAAAGCATACATTGAATGTATTAGATTGTACAACAAAAACATCACATTTCAATATTTTTAGTTTAAATGATTGCAACTTTCAGTAGCTGTTCTTTTTAAATCATCATTTTTCCTACAGTATAATATGGCAGTACTTCAGAGAGTTAGTAGTGAGCTCCAGTCATTACTCCAAGGCCCCTTACCCATGGACTTCTGTCCCTGATGAATGAAGTCCATGCGTTTCTTCCTCTCTTCCTCCTGAACCTGTCGTTGTTGTGCCACCTGTTCCTGCCGGCGCTTCAAGGCAAGCGCTGCACGATCTTCCTTACTCAAGAACTTAGGCTGAAATCCAGGCAGAGAGAGAGGAATTATACATTAACTTTGGCGTTAGGAATCACATACTGCTGAAGAAGCTGAACACTTAATTTGTCAAGTACTCTTGCACAACAAACTCCGGACAATCTAGAAATTGCCTTGTGCAATTCAGGGTACAGCTTTCACACTATTGCTCTTTTCACTCTCAATAGTTGTCCTTAAACTGTACATGTATTCAACACCATGTTAGAGGAGATGAAACAGAAGAAAATCTCTAGAAAAAGCCTTACTTTTGACAGGGCTTCCTCCTCTGCCTTCCTCCGAGCTAGCAGCTCCTCCAGGGACAAGGGTTCCTTCTTCGCTTTGTCTTGTTCGTCATCTTCTGGATCTTTCTTCACACTGGAAGGGTAGCACATCATGTACTAGTGAGTGAAATGTTTTGGGGGAACTACAACACTTGATAAATAAAAAACAAATGATAGGACCCAGGATTTATACTGCAAAGAACTCAAATCTAACAGATAAGAGCAAAAATACAACAACCTATCCATATGATTAATACGTTATGTGTATAACGTTACATGTATATCGGGTAGATTCCAACATCTTATCAGTAAGAATAAGACATAAGAACTCATGTGTTACATTGTTTTGAACACTTAAGGCATCATAAAAATACTAACCCGAATTTCAATCTTAAAAATTCTTCTCCATTAGAAAGTCACAACATGATTACCATATAATAACTTAATCTGTTGAAGGTCCATGTTCATTGTTTATTCACAAGCCAGCACAAAAAGTGAATTACATATAATATAATATCTGAACAAAAAGTACTTAAATGAGCTGTTTCAAAGCTGTTTCTACATGTAGCAGCCCTGTTCATGACACATGATTACAATAAAATGCTGAGAATCAACTACTAGTACAGAGAAAATGAGAAGGATATAAACTCACTCTTTCTTGTCCCGAGATGACTTGGAGGAACGGTGAGGTGACCTACATGTAGAATGGTAATTTTTTTACTAAAGATAAACAAAATAAACAATGAAACTCTTTCCGTCTTCATGAAAAACATGCAGTTGGCAGCAAAAGGCATTGTTCTACAATACAAGCTGAGACATACCTGGAACGAGCTCTTTTCTTGTCTCTGCGTTCGCGAGATCTGGATCTCTTCCTGTCACGATCACGGGAGCGAGATCTTTTCCGTTCCCTGGATCTGGACCTCTTGCGCTCCTTCCGGTCAGGAGAGCGGGACCTCTTTTTATCACGATCACGAGACCGTGATCTCTTCTTCTCTCTGAATGTGAGAAAACGAATTTAAAAATATGAGAAACAATGTTGAATAAATCTACAAAGTGTTATAAGCCATGCACAAAAATTGTGAGTGAAACAAATAATATATTAAAAGATAACATTTTGTTGTAAGAAATGCATTGAAATTTCGAAGGTAGTGATTGATGGCAAATAGCTTTAACAGTGATTGCATAATCATTACATGTTACATGATTGTAATTTGTATATATCGCTCTTTACGTACAAATTATTAAAAAATGTATGAAAACATTATGTTATGATTTTAAACATGCAAATCATCTAAATATGGATTCACCTTCGTTTCTCTACACGGTCTCTGTCCTTCTCCTCCGTCTTAACCACCTTAGTCTCCCGTTCAGGAGAGACACTGTCTGAACGTTTCATGGCAGCAGTGTCCGATCCGCTAACAATTCAGCTCAAAACTTGCTCGGAAAAATCAGCTCCTCTTTCAGGAGTAGGGGGAGGGGGGCTGAGATGAGCTCCCACTTTCACGGAATTTTAACCTCAGCAGACTTTCAGAAACGCCAGCATGTAAACTAGAACCAAGCTCACACCTAATTCCTGTTTATATCACGAGTGCTGCACGCCAAGTGAGCCTTGCGTGTGCAGAAATATCACAAAAACCTCCCAGTTTTGTCAAAACGCGGGACTTACGTCGCCATTTTGGTCAAGCAGTCTACCCAGAAACCTTTGCGCTCTGAGCTGAAAAAAAGTCTAAATTTTCGCGGATTTTCTGACAAATCTTTGAGAAATTTAACATCCACCTCCACACTGTTCATATGTTTAACAATATCTGCGACATTTGGTCAAAAAATCCCTCATATTTCCACAGAACACGGTGAAAATTGACATCATCAAAGTTTTCGTGGTGTATGATGGGATAGAAATATTTTGTGCAAAGGAAATCATGGCTGCCCTGGACGCGCTGTGGGAGGATAGAGACGTCAGGTTCGACGTCCCGCCTCAGTAAGTACTCATAGATGGTCGGCTTTCACAATGGCGGTGACTAGTACTAATTCTAGACTCCGCATAGAGCTGTGAAGGTACTCGATTTGATGTGTAGATAGCTAGATAGCTGGTGGAGTATATGATATGGGGAGGGGGGCGTTTTTGTATGTTTTCTGACACCTGTTGTTTTGTTTACTTACAGACAGATGAGGATGAGACCGGGGGAGGTAGGTCAACTACTGAACTTAATAGATTAAGTTTGCTCTTGGTATGCAGATCGTTATGTAATTGTTGATTTGGAAGGTTTTTACACAAAGTCATAACTTTGTCATATGATGTTATGAATATTATAACTGTTTCTCCAATGAACATTGAATATAGAAGGACAGCTAGATTCATGGCCTTTTGGTAAACTTCATTTTCATGCTTCAGATTTTGATTGATCGACTGGACTCTATAGAAGACACCAAAGGAAACAATGGAGACAGAGGTACAGGGACTGTGTTATTTTGTTATGATACTGCAAATGCATAGACTTCTTGTAAATTGATGCCCATTTGTCAACTTGGGGCCAAAAATTGATATGACAGCAAATAAATGGATAAGAGGTAATCCACACTGGCTAAGGAGAGGGTTTCAGTGATGAGCTAAGGGTACTTAATGTCTCTATTTTGTTCTTAAGGTCGACTGATGGTGACCAATCTCAGGATGATCTGGCACTCCCAGAGTTTACTCCGAGTCAATCTATGTAAGTGGAATTCAAACCCTGAACTTGTTGAAGGTGGATCTACATTTCAACGAGCTGTAGATTTAATTTGATATCCGAAATGAACATCTGCATCATACAAGTACGTGGATGTTTTCTTTAGATATATAGTGAGTAGTGCGTACAGAGTCCACTATTAACATAAATGACAATGGTGTTTAAGTTGTAGAAGATTGTAATACAACTCTGGAGAAAGATGAAGCTACACTAGACTACATCATGATTATAACATCTTCCATGATATATTTTTTCTCCCAGCTGTTGGATACAATACCATCATCACAATATCCACCAGAACAGCCAATTCTGTAAGTTGACTGCTTTTCAATATCCTTATACATGACTGATTGTACATCATTTACTTCACAATCCAGTAGGTCTCTAAGATGGTTCAAGGAATATTATGACAGGTAAAACACTTGAGAAACTGTGACAAGTGGTTAATAATCTGTTGTAATTTGGCAATATTTACTCTTTTGTCCATTATTGAGGAGAAATGTGTGTTAATTACATTCATCTTTTTATTCCCAGAAACTTCGAGGCCAGACAGAAGCTCTGTACATCCTGACCAAATGTAACAACACCCGCTTTGAGTTCATCTTCACTAACCTGGTCCCAGGCAGTCCTCGCCTCTTCACTTCAGTCATAGCAGTGCACAGGTACAACTCAACTCTGGAAAACCCACAGTCTAGTCTGTTCTTTGTAGACATTCAGGATTGTGATACTGAGTAAAAACAGCTGACCATTTCTATAGTGAAACCTCTTCAGAATACCATGAGCCAAAGGAGTGTCTATAACTACAAGAGGATGGTATCCGGGGTAAACTTTTTGTATAAAGCAATCGTAGAGATATAAGTTCTCAAAAGCAGTGCCATTCTTCACTTGAAAGTTCATCTGTGTTGGTAGATGTCCTGAATTAAAGTTGAACTGTAATTGCCAACACAAAAATTGGACTTACCCAAATTTTGTCAAGGAATGAGCAATTCACTGCTTCTGTGATGTCATGTTAAACAGATTTGGTGAGCTGTTGATTATATCATATCAGTGCTACTCTTCATTTTGACAGTAAGTAATAAGTGAATGATTTAGTGGCTGATGAGGTGGAGTTTTCTTACTCCAGGGCATATGAGACGTCTAAGATGTACCGTGACCTGAAGCTGCGAGGAGCTCTGATCCAGAACAAACAGCTGCGCCTTCTGCCTCAGGAACAGGTCTTCAACAAGGTCAACGGCGTCTGGAACCTCTCCAGTGATCAGGTGGGTAGTTAAAAGAATTTGATTATTGAAGTACCTTTTGGTTTTTTATTGCATTTGATGGTCTCAAGCCTCAAGCTTCAAGCCTCTCCATGTAAAAGAACCTAACAAACTTATTGAGAAGAGTATGGGTGACCTGGTGTGCTTTACCAACTACGCAAGCTGTAGCACCACTTTTGATTACTAGTACCTGAAAATTATACATTGCCTCAATTGAGAATGCTTGCTTTATCTTTCCTGTTAAAAGTAGCTCTGGTATGAAGATTTATGAGTGCCTGTTATTATATTGATGTAATTGTTGTTGTTGTTGATTATCTTAGAGGGAGCTAAAATACAGGTGATCTGTCAAATATATGATAGATGACAAAACTTGTTCATTGAACGGGCCAAGACACAACCACATAAGCATTTGTACTGGAGCATGCATGATGATGTATATGATCAAAAGTTTTTAGACAGGTGTTCCTTATTACATCTTTGAAGACATCTTCTAGACTGTATGTCATTACCCATGATGTTGGTCATTAATTCAATGTTAAAAATCATGTTTATTTTCTGTCATCATATTTTGTAGGGGAACCTGGGAACATTTTACATCACCAACATCAGGCTGGTGTGGCATGCTAACATGAATGACAGCTTTAATGTCAGTGTGCCATATCTACAAATGGTCAGTTCATTTCATTCTCACATTTCTAGGCTACTGATTGGTTACTATGAATGTCATGTGAGTCTGAACTAATCATGTAGACACTTGCATGGTGACAGGTGATTCAATGCTGAGAAACTTAATCTTTTACAGTTATAGTTATAGATGTTGAATTTGTATAGTTCCAGTGTGTCATTGTAGGCTTTGCATCTCTTTCTGCTTGTCATTTTCTATCTGATTAAAATCTTAAGAAATAGCTGCTTGTACATCTGTATTATAGCTTAGGTTCGATGTAAGCCATTATTTAAGAACATACTGAAGGGTGTATCGCCACACATTAATGAAAGAAGATGCATCAGAAATTAAGTATGTTAACTGCTTGACTAGTGAATTGGAATGACAATTAAACACTGGTCACTCACTGGGTGCAGCTCAGTCTTACCCATGTTTGTATGTGTGTGTAACAGAGGTCGGTGAAGGTGCGAGACTCCAAGTTTGGCCTGGCTTTAGTTCTGGAGACTTCTCAACAGGTTTGTTACTTTTTGTCTTATGTCATAATTTCTCTCATTTGCATATATATATTTGGGGCTTTTGAAAAAAGCACCATGTGACATGTCTTACCTCAATAAACTGAAACTGAAATGTGAATACAAGAAAAGTGTCTCACTTTCTAGTTATAATGGACTTGCTGTAGCTGTAGCTTTACCTGAGCCTGTTGAAAAACATGTTCTTTTTTCTTAACTTCTTTTCTTTAGACACAAATTACACATACTTGATACTTCTAATACACGATCCCTTCTTTTGACTCCAGAGTGGAGGATATGTCCTGGGTTTCCGAATTGACCCAACAGAGAAGCTACAAGAAGTAGTGAAGGAGATTCAGAGCATCCACAAGGTCTTCAGTGAGAACCCCATCTTTGGGGTGGAGTTTGAACTGGAGGAAAAGGTATTTTGAATAGATTTATGTAATAGAGAATTGCATACAATTTAAAAGTCTGATTACATTTCAAAAATGATTTTTTTCCTAAAGAAGACAGTCCTGGTACAAACAAATATACTTGCTAACTAAGCTTACCTGTTGGTTGCAGCCCCAGCCCCTTGAGGAGGTTACCCAGGTTGTCCAGTTTGATGACGTGGAAATTGAGAATGAGGGACAAACAGACGCATTTGCTGTAAGTTTTTCCTTCCAACATTTCTTGAAGTAATTTGTATGCAAAACATAAACAAAATGGACTTTTAGTAGTTGTAAGAATGTTTATAGACCAGAATATTTGACCAAGGTTATTCACATTATTATATGTACTGAATTTGCTTGTATTTTTTTTCATCAACCCAAACAGGCATACTTTGCAGATGGAGATAAGGTATGTACTGTATGTCTAATTTCACAGTTCTTGATTAGGAGTTCTGTAGGCATGACTTGGATGAAATTTATGTGATTCTGTCCATGACTCACACCTGATTGCTGAGTTTCTGACATCTTTGACGTTTCAGCAAAAGGACCGAGAGCCGGTGTACTCTGAGGAGCTGGGACTAGCCATCGAGAAACTCAAGGATGGCTTCACTCTCTCGGGGTTGTGGGAGGTCATGTGATCTGGGAGGTCATGTGATCTAGGAAGTCAGGTGACCTGGGAGGTCATGTGACTCATAAAAGCCTAGCACATCATGTGACCCTGGCGGTCATGTGCTGCTTGTGAATTGTTTCATCAGAGAAATCTTGGAGAAATGTAAAATAGTATGTACAGAAGATAGTATTTTTGTGCAGTGTATGTGGCCTTACTATATTGTGTTGTCCATATTGGTGTTGTGTATGAATACTATATAGTGGTGATATTAGATTGTTCTGTATCCATTTAGAATTTCGAACCCAGGATAGCTGTGGAATGAAAAAGATTTGTTTGTATTTGTAGGTCCATGAGAAGTCTCTTGTAGAAAAGTGTGGCCGCAATATGTAGGCAACTAAAGATGTATATGTGAAATTGGACTTGAATTGTGAATAAATTAAACTGTTCTGCACATTGAAAGTGTTTTCTACTGTGTCTTGCTGTTACTGTGCTTTACCCATGTTCCTTGGTGTATTGTTGTATCCCATTTTGACAGGTTGCATGATCCAAAGCAGGGTTTCAAGTCCATGACATGAACTTTTGGTATTTTGTACACCACTGCAGTAAAATAAGCTATCTAATTCAAATGATGGGTGTCTTAGAGTCACGAAATTTTTTCCTGAATTTATATCCCCCTAGCGTAAGTACCATCCTCCCTATAACTGCTGGCTCAATGCCATGCTATGACGTGGCTAGCAAGCAAAAAGCACTGAGCCAGCGGTCACTACGGAGGATGGTACTCAGGTTAATATCCCCCCATCTGCAATGAGGGGATCCTAAAAACTACAAATACGAATAGAACAAGCTCCATGATAAATGTATAAATGTACATCTGCTTGAAGATCAGTAATATCATGAACAGCCAGGCTTGGGATATACGTATGTGCAAGTAACAAGACCCAGTTGCAATGCAGATTGGTGGTACAGGCCGTATGTCTCTATTTGCTGGCTGTAATTGTGGCCAATTAAGGAAATGTGGCGGAACAAATTTCCTGTCTGCTTCAGAGATACATGTACATACATGTACAAGTCTCTTGCTGCTTTGGATTTCGTTGGAACTACTAGTAGTATTTTTACTGAAGGCAACATTGGGAGCACATTTTCAGGTGGGAAGAAAGACATTTATTATCAGATTATTCATATTACTTATTCTAAAAAGTATCAAATTATAATATGTTGTTGTATACTGTAATATGTCTCCTTTTCTAGTTTGTGTTTTGTGTGCACTGCATATGTTTTTTTCTTCTGTTTTCTATCATGCCTTAATTTGAATAAATGTCCCTCACAGACTGATTCATGCAAACTGTGACCCTGGAGCTTTAAAAACCAGGAATAATTATGAAACATATGTTTCTGGCATGAAAAGTTGTGACAAAATTTGCCAGCATAGCAGCATGCTCACAGTATATTCAGACTTGAATGTTCCCTTGCCATTACTGTATACAGCATCTAAACTGGGGCTAGAGCTGACTGAGGATGTTTTGGAACATGAAGTCCATCCTGGTCCTGATCGTTATTCTGACGTTGATGAGTGCAACTGCCATGGTAGGATCCCACTTATTTTGTACTCACAAGTAATGGGTTAACCTTGTAATTTCTACTTACAACAATGGGTTATAGTCGATGGCAACCATGCACAACTTGCCAAAAATCATGATAAAAATCCGAGACCAACAAAATTGCTTTTCTTCAAGACAAACATTATAATTTGAGAATGATCATGTGTCCAGTTATATTGTAGGTAATGCTATGTGTGGCAGTCATCCGTTTTCCTTGACCCTGATTTTTCATCATGTTCCACAGGGTGAGGTTGAGAAGCGATCCTGTCACTACGTTATAAACGAGTGTGTGACGCCTGACGGCCTGGACTGTGACAGCAGTCCCCAGGACCCCTGTCTGTGTAGAACGGAGACTATCTGTGTAAGTCACACTTTTAACCCTAAGGACTTCGCAGCTTTACGTGATGACTTATCTTCAAATGGATGGGAAGATGGATCATGATGTTTTCTGAATGCTGACTGTATTGAAGGGTTTGTGTTATAGAAATGGTCCTAGGAGTGTCAGAAATAATATCTACTGAGTTATCCCAAATCTTGTTAGTGTGAAATGTAGTCATGGAGCTAAGGGTTTTAGGGGAGTTAAGTGTTGCTGGGACATTGGTTAATCACAGTTTCTATATGGCTCTACGGAACTTCCAGGTAGATAATATCAGGAAAAGCCGATGATCCATATCTAAGCCTTCTTTCTGCACAACAAAAACTCTTAAAACACTGGCCTCATACTAGTCGCTATGGCATTTTGGCAATGCCTGAGGAGCAATGCCATTTTGTTGCTGTGCATTATGACATTAGCAGAGAAGAGCACAGCATTTGAAACCATTTGTTGTTTATCCTCAGGAGAATCCAGAATGCCCACCCGGGTCTACTTCGTGTATTGGGTGATGCTAATCCTCCAAGTAGTGCTGTGATGTAGTCATTGTCTTCTTTAACTGACTAGGCCACTGGTGGTGATTTTGTGAGGTCTAACATAGAAATCTTTGTAAGTTGAAACCCGTAGGCAATGTTTAAAAATGGAATATTCTAGATATTCCAAAAATAACATATGAGTGATATTTCCAAAAATGTTTGAGAATTAAGATGTTGCAAAGAAAACTTCTACACCGAGAGTAGACCTGCCTGGCAAGACCTATGCATGTCTGTAGCCGCCATGCATGAAACCTTGATACAATTGATTGATTGATTGATTGATTGAAATGGAAACTCAAACTGAAGATTGTGTATATGCAGAGAATGTTTTAAGATTCAAAGAAAATGCCTTTTGGAATGTATAACTTGCTACTACTCTTAAGTGCGTACCAAAGTAAGGTTCAAATAGTTTCCAGACAAAGTTATACCGCTAATATTGGATGCTGTTACAGTTTTTACAATCAATCACAAAAGCATCACAAGAAAGTATGTATGCACATCATGTTTATTCAATCAAATTGTTCAACAAAACACGTGTTGCAGCAATGTTGACTGTACAATGGTTTCTCCTCTAATTTAAGTTATTTGGTACAATCTAGTGGTTATGTACAAATCTAGTATATCAGGAAAGTTGCACTTTTTTCTCCACACTTCATCATGTAAAACAATGCTTGAGTTAAGACATCATTCAATAGTGCAGATTGACCAAAAAAAGTGTTATTGCTTTCAAAAATTGTATTCCATGTAGATTTCGTTGCTTTGCATAAGTTTTGTGACAGGAAGAAATGGCGTCGTGTGCACAGGCAATGATGTCTTTTTCCCAGGGTAGGCTAGGGAGCCATCCAGTCAGAGATACGATCTCCTGATCCCTCTTCTCCTATAGGGGGACAGTTGCGCTGATCGATATAGCTACCCTTGCTCATGTCGATGCCCTCCAATGCCAGGTCCCTAAGAATGCCTGCAGACTGCCCTGGGTCAACCCTGCGCTGGTAGATGGACAGGTTCTGTGAAGAAGCACAGAACACACATGTAACAACTGAGGCTTGTCTGCCTTAATAAGAACTGTGGTGCCTACTGAAAGGTGACAGTTGATACCGCACACAGCAGTGGACTTTGACTTTTCTTTAGTTCATTATGAATTGTAATTGATAGATATTAACATTAATGTGATGCCACGATTTCTATGTACTTGTTTTGTATTCTGTGACTCATTGACCTCCATGAAAAACGGCCGTTAGACCGAATTTTAGTTTTCAAAAAAATGAATGTTAGATTAGCAACATCAAAATGGATGACATGGTTGGCACTACCTTTCAACGCATACATAGTAGTCCTCTTACTAGTAGCCGTGGCGACTGTTGCAGGGCTTACTTTTACTTGCTGTCTTGTATATAAACCCGTACAGCCACGACTATCCCCTTAGCTGCATAGTATCAAATGACGTCGCTGGGGTTTACTACCTTGTCAAAGTTCCCAGCGTAACTGAACAGAACTTTGTTCCAACACAAAAGGTTAGTGCATGTTAACACAGCTAAACGTTCACTCGCTGACTCGAAAATGTGTCCAGTCGGAAAGGGAGTAGACATTTATACAGTAGACATTCGAGCTAGATTGTGACATTTGGCGTGTCCGTTCGACATTGGTTATTGGCCATTTACCTGGGCATTGAAGAGCCCGAAGAAATGCTTGCACCCAAAATGCACAAAGTAGCCACCCGAAGACTCGTCGTCTGGCTTCCAGGCCACAATGCGGTAACCCAGCTTCACGGGCAGCCAACTGTGAAGTACAGAATCACCAATATGAGCTCGGTATAAATTTGTAGAGCTTACAGCAAGCAAGCTTTGCGTGGAAGCTCTTGTTATCTTTCCTTCAGTCCAAGACCGCACTAAACTGAAGGAGTCTTCGTTAGCGCATAAATGTGGCAGTGATAGTGATAATGACATCAACCATTGCTCATGTCGTGGACGATCGTGTCGAATCGAAACTGTATGACTAGAGCTTCACACATCAGACACTAATGTACATGCGTTCTCAGGAGAATGAAATGTCAGGTGCATAGAAGTTTATTTACTCCACACATATATTGACAGTAATAGACTTGTTTTAGACTGTATTTGTAGTATTGTAAGTCCAGGAATAGTCATCACAATTAGTTTTATTTAATACGGCGTTCATTTGTTACCGGGTCCAGGGATTATTGTAACTCCAAGTTTTACAAAATCTGGGGGCCCGGTCGTACCCCAAAATAGCCCGGTAGCCGCACGGTGTTCCACAGGGGCACGTATAGGTCACGCCCGTAAGTGGGAAAAGACCGTAAACTACCTGGCGCCAGTGGCCCCTTTTCCGTAGCATTACCTGTAGTCCTCATGGACGACCTTCATGTCGGCCAGGTCGTCTCCGGGTCCGTTTTCCAAGTACAGGAAGTCCACGGTGTCGATGGGCTCACTGCCCCTGGACCCTGCCCTACGACCGTCATAGGTAAACTGTTGAGAGAAAAGAAGACCGGACGAGTCTTGTCAGCCTCGAAAAATCGGCGGGCAGGAAATGCCAGAAAAAGTCGATCTACAGGACAGCTTCCGTACATATACTACTGATAATTGGAGAACATTTCTCCTCCTCAAGCTATTTTCATCAACCACAAAGCTTGCTGAAAGTTGAGCCTACGTTGGTGTACTAAAGCTAACAACACTGGATTCCAGACTAGTGTTGGCGGCGATCTTTTCTTAAAAATTTTCAAAAATTGTTTGAGACAATTTCCAAGAAATGCCCTGCCGGACAAGTGAGTATCGAATTGTAAAGATCGCCAGAAGTCAACGTGATAAGAAAACTCGCCAAGCGAAAAAAGACTCTCCTCGTCTGAATAAATCGTCCTGCAAGAGATTGTGAAATGCAGGCTAGTGCAATGACATATAGGTTTGCGCGATAACCTTGTATGTGCCGTCTTTCTGAAGGGAGAAACTGGCCCTGCTACAGCTCACATCGCTGGTGAACAGGAAAGGGAAGCGGGTCGTCTCCAGCCACTCCCCAGACGCCCAGTCGGCCACGTCGAAACCCTTCACTGGAGGCAACTGTAGGAGGGTTATAATGGTTTATTGGTCAAAAATTACCTGTGCAATGGCAGCCAGTGCTGAATTGCTGCAGGGTTTATAATCACATAATACACAGCAGATACATATTTGCTCCCAAATTTGCACTTTGTGGAACTGTCGCAAGGATCTGGGTGGCTGCTATTTGACGCCAGCAAGTGACCTCAATACGACTTTCCCCAACCGAAGTCAAATACCCATTCACACCTGGGTGGAGTGAGGAAAGTCGTGCATGTAAAGTGCCTTTCCCAAGGGCACAACATCGGGGCATAGCATAACATCTTGCACATAGGGTTGCAAGAATAAAAAGAAAACCATGACGCTATTCAAATTGTGACACTGAAACTTTCTCTGTATTAAAAAAAAAGTTGGTTATTCACGCCCTTCTAACCTTTTTATTCTTCCTTAAACAAATGAAAGGTCCAAAGTGTCGTTTGGCAGTTTTCCGTAGTTTTTGTCACGGTCCAAATTTTGACAGCCACGTTATGGTAAATGTACGCGTTCTTTTCCATCTTCTAACGGCAATGATTAGAAATAAATTGGAAGCTTTAAGCGCGCGCAACTAGGTCTGAAAAATTCTAATCTAAAAAAAAATCAACAGACATTGAATTCATAAAGACATGGACATAGCTAAAAATCTTACATTGTCAGCTCAACAATCCTCTCACAGGTTGTGTACAGCTGACTTATTCATATGAAACGAAATTCTACCTAATATTTGAGGCATACTTACGTCAGGGCAAGCTCCCAAACCGAGGACAAACCCGTGTGTAGCCGGGACAGCCAGGGCCAGGACTGCGGACACAAACACCGCGGGCAACATCGTGCGATCCCGCCTAGCTTTCTACAGATGTACGGGAGCCACAAGCTTGTTGCTCGGTTGTCTGGTGGATGCACGCTCCTCAACTCTTTTATACCCTTCTTTTCAAACACACAATCTCCCCGAGCCCTCCCAAATGGATTAACTCGGATGAGCAGATTAATGTCATCAAAAGCTTGTCCACAAACCTAGCTGTATACGTGACAACAAAGTAGCCTCATTCATGGCTAGTATTATCAGAATCACTGAGTTTTGTATCAGTATATCCTCTGTATATCTGATATTTTGAGAACAGTTTGGGATGGCTTTGCTATGTGGCAACCTAGTCATAATATTTACTGGATAATCTTTGGGAATATTATTCAATACGGAGTTGTAAGTTTCCTGTATAGCAACCAACACTGTATCTGTGCCAGACTGCTATTGAATGCAGAGAAGCTAGGGTCTATGCTGCACAGTAACTAAGTTGGGTGTTAGACTTATAGACAATATTTTCTATATATTTGGTTGTATATTAATTGCTGTGAGAGATGCTTGGTGGCATTATTGCGACGACAATGCACTGTATTGCATTGTATATCTCCACCTAGGTTAGCATTCTTGTTGAAAACTATCAATGAATCGTCAACAAAGGTTAGACAGCCATGTAATAAGATACGCCAAATGACAGTTACTCAATTCAAGCAACTGGATAAACTTTAGAAACAGACGTACGTTTCAGACAGCATCCGCTGTCTTTCGTCCGTCAGTGACTAAAGGGAAGAACCGGTGAACCAGGCTTTGTACTAAAATTCAGAGTTTTTCTTTGACTTTGGTCAGACTTACATTTCACACTGGTGCTTCTATTCTATCTATAGCAAGTGTCTGTAACGTTATGTGTTAGGTTCACATTGTTAATATGCACAGTAGATATTAAACAGTAACCGATTGAGCTCTGTTTGTCTCTTGTAGAATAAAACTCAGAAACTGGTGTGAAATATATATCTTTTTTTATTCAAACGAAGATTTCTGTGATACGTGATATTGTTAAAATAAAACGCAATGTTGGGCTTATGCAGGGGTAATCTTTCTACTACTGAATTGACAAAAAAGTATTTTACAAAGTCGAAGTTTTAGTCAAAACGACGAAAGGTGACGCCTTGTCGACGTGACGTTCCCAGGGTAGTTCTCGTCCTCAGGGCAGTGCGGGGCATGTGTCGTCCTGTCTGACGTACTCCAGCTCGCTGACGTCGATGCCGTACCCTTCCAGCCGTCCCAGAATGCCATTCAGTCTCTCCTCGTCCATTTCGCGCTCTTTGCTGAAGATCCAAAGAATCTAGACAGAAAAGAATGAGACAAAATTTTGCTTTTGTGGTTGCGTTAAAACGATAATTTTCATAACATTGCTAATAGTTATAAACCATTCTCTGTACGCAGACATTCATGTAAGAAATGACACTCTCAACTGTGCTGTCATCGTCATTTTCATAGCAAAGGAATGCATTCCGATATCTTACTACAAAAGTATAAAACGGTACAGCTTGAGATCATAGAATGCTTATAATATATCGCTATTGTCGCTAATGTACCTGCATGTTTCCGATCCAGGCATCCATGCAAGTGTATCCCACAAAGTAACCGGTCTCCGGGTCGTGGTCTATCTCTAGAATCCAGTAGGGCATTTCTGGTAGGAAACTGTGGAGAAGACAAGGACAAAGATGTTTTCGCGTCGGGGTACAAAGAAATGCTGTATATACTGTGCCGAGAAGTCCGAGAATAATTGTGCTGAGCAGACGTATCGCCAGGTGGCGCACTCCACAGTAACATGCTCAGTGTTGCTGTTAACACGTTTTACATACATTTGGCTATATATTGGTCGATTCTTAATTTTCAACTACTAGTTGAAAATTAAGAATCGACCATACATAGCCAAATGTATGTGTCATGCCAATGGTTGAGCAACAGAATATGTTCAAACCGTGTTTCTATATCCAAGTCATATGCATATGACGTTGCATCACGTAAATGCCATGACGGGGCAAAGGGGAAAACAGCGCTATCTTTTGCTGGTTGGTATGTTGCTAAAGATACGTGGGGTTGTAAAGATAGGGCTTTGTCTAAAAGCGTCATATTTGCAATTAACACAAGCTTGCCTAACAAGCAAAGAACGTTCTGATTGTTGTTACCTGATATCGAAGTAAGGCACGTTGAACTTGGCGGGATCCTTGGGGTTGAACACGGCGTACAGAGGGGCGACATGGTCGATAGCCTGTCCATCTCTGATGCCGCCATATTTGAACTGATAACAGAAGGAGAACAACTCGTTAGTTTGAGAAATATCAATACAACATACAACAAGGTTCGTTCTTTATCTATAAAAAGTGTTTAGCGACCTGTCAAATGTTTGGTCAATCAGTGGAAAAGAGGTGTAATCCTGATTTCGTTGGTCTAAAGAAATCCTTGGTCTATAGTACTATACCCTTTCCCGACTTATATACAAGTCTGTTATGAAGACTGAAATGGGTGGATATCATATTCAAACTTTACATGACGTTACGTGACGCAATAGCAGGGTGTTTGACCCAGAAGTCCTGGGTTTGAACCCTCTGACATACCCTGACGTTTTTCCTTTGGGAAAGGCACTTGTACGAATTTCCTCACGTCCCTTAGGTGAAAACGAGTACCTAGCTTAGGTTAGGGAAGTCCCCCGGATATGTCGTGAAATGGAGGTCCACACCTTGAGCACTAAAAGAAGCAACCGCACTCATCTTTATCGAAAAGTGTAGGGGTCCTAACCGGTGTGATTGAATCAAATACATCCGTCCAGATAAGCAGCTTGTACTGTTCACTACAAATCTGGTGTGTTACGCCATGGGCGGTTTACCGGGCATGTAATATAAGAGTTACTTGACTTAGATCCTCCCGTGCCAAGTGGCACATCGGGCAGCAATCTTTTCCATTCTGTACGGTTTGGGCCAGGACTTCTGCTCTCCTCAGGGTAATCCCCAGTGGGTTACAAATATAAACAAACAAACTAACAAACTAACAAACTAACAAACTAACAAACTGACCTCAATCCTGCCGTCCTGTAGTCTGGTGTAAGTGTCAGTTCCACAGTCCACGTTCTCTTCCACGCTGCTGGGGAAGCGGGCGATCTCGATCCACGTGCCCAGCCACCTGTCTACAGCAAAGTTCTGTGCTGTAGGAACCTGGGGACAGAAACAAGTACCACATTGTAACCCGCCGATTCCATTGATATCTTACTCTTTGGTCTTCAATCTGTCCATAGGAAGAAAAAAAACGTAATCTACTCTTCTCGTATGTAGCATATATGATGTGGAAAAGCTACACACATGCACATGTTTATTCCATTTAAATTTTGTTTCTTTGATATATGTATTTTTTTTAAATTTCATAATGTGGACTTAACTCTTGAAAAGTAGACCACAGTGCAGACGTCTTGGTTAAAGCAATCAACCGTTGCCACACATGTAACGTTAGAATGTCTTTTGTCGCAAAACATCCATATTTGCCATTTAACATGTCATGTACAGATGTCATGCCATATTATTTGCCATATAACATGTACAGAACTGAGTTCGGTCAACATGATGATTATAACTTTCTCAAAACTGCTTTCACTCAAATGTTATACGTTAGTGCTTGAATGAGAATTGTCTCATACTATAAAGATTCGTAAGCCTTTTTAATATGAACATTTGTATACAGTACTTACATTTGGACACCCTCCCCAACCGTAGACCTGTCCCTGTACCGCCGGGACAGACAGCGCCAGGACGGCGGACACAACAACAGCCAGCAGCATCGTGCGGTAACTTCACAGCAAGGAGAGTCGCTTGAGAACTGAATCTGTCCTCTGCAGTCGCGGATTTTATACCCTCAGTAACCCTGTGTACTCACATGTTGCGCCGCATGATTTATTGTTATCTGGAGGTCAATATTAGACTACTGTTTCGTAACGCTCTTACACAACGTGGTGACGTCATCATTGTGTCAGCCCTTTCGGACGTTGACCCAGTTAAATGGGAGTTGAGGGACAACTTTAATAACGGTTTCTTTGCCCTATACTTCACCTAAACAGAACAATAGAGCCTTACCTTTAGTTGGAACGTTACACTTAGGAATACAATAGATTGTCATGTCTTCCTGTTACGTACTGCCAGTCAAAACTGCTCAAGAAGACCACACAATGGGCCGATAAAATCTGGTCTATGTAGACAGGTGGTCACTGTACTAGACAGGATTCTCGATGCTTGTGTCAATTGGGAAAAGTTTCTTAGGGACCACCAAAAACGAGTCACATTGGTCAGGTCGTCCTTTGATATGGCTACTTGTATAGTTGACTATGATTGATATCAAAACTCATCCAAGCACCATCTGGCGGCAACAAACTTCCAATCGTCCTGGAGAAGGATGACTGTAGATGGATGGCGACTCTAATTCCAATCTATAACTAACAGTTCAGGACTACAAGTGTCTCGGAGAACAACGGCCGCTTTCTACAACTCTGCGGCGTCAGTGTGGCTTTTAGACGTACTGGTATTTTGTGGGTACAGTGTATGTACAAAGACAATATTTATTGTTTTTCCACCGGTAGAAGACAGTTTATGTAGAAAGACAATATTGTTTTTCCACCGATAGTAAGATATTAGTTAGATACCAACAAACTCACATGTTTCCCCGCATGGGCGTTTATCAGTTTTGTTGACTTCAGACCGGAGTTTGACCCACTTTGACCACCATATACATGTTTTAACCTCGAACTTTAGACAGTCCAATCAACAATTTGCTGGGAACGACTCAAGGTACAAATAGTTGAACAAGTATGCCTGTTGTATGCGCCATGCCCCCTAAAACGTGTGTGCGTGTGCGTGCGTGCGTGTATGCGTGTGTGCGTGCGTGCGTATGCGTGTGTGCGTGTGTGCGTGTGTGCGTGCGTGTGTGTGTGTGCGTGTGTGTGCGCGTGTGTGTGCGTGTGTGTGCGTGTGCATGTGTGCGTGTGTGCGCGCGTGAGCGTGCGTGTGTGTGTGTGTGTGTGTATATATGTGTGTGCGCGCGTGCGTGTGTACGTGTGCGTGTGCGTGCGTGTGTGTGTATATATATATATATATATATATATATATATATATATATGTGCGCGCGTGCGTGTGTGTGTGTGTCTTTATAGATACGTGGGTAGACGTAGAGTTTATAAATCAGAGAATACATCGTTAACATGATCCAAACAGATAACATGACTGTGCCTTAAACAAGGCAGCACAGAACACTGTGATGCGAGGTTGCTGTGTGTTTCATTTCCCTGGCAAAACCGGGCTGACAATGATGAACGAGGGGAAAGTGTCACCTCAGCCGACTTCACTCGCCCGACAGGGCATACTCACATCGGTTGGGTGATTCATTCTGAGTCTCTAACATGCATTCAGTAGTGTCAGTACTATATATTAGAATGGATGGCACTTTAGGAACAACCCCTTTCAACGAAATCTGACTTCTTTTTGTTAGTAGCAGAAATTCAAAGTATATTGTGTTGGCAACATACTCTAGACGTACGTATTTTCCTCAACAACTGACAAACATGACAACATAATGGACATGATACTAAGTAGTCATGATAGATTGGTGTATGGCCAGGGGGACCATAGGAACCACCGTAAACAACCCAGTATGGCTAAAGGGAGGGTCGCTGTCTCTCCATTCTTTAATTGGTAAATTTTAGGACGACGTACTGTCAAACAATTTAGCAAGCTGGCCTCCCACAGTTTAACGTCAGACACACATAACTCATACAAGGGGCCTAAAAAGTTATTACTTGACTTATGAATATTGTCTAGACGGCGATTTTGTACATGGATTATGTTTGACCACAGAAATGTGCTAAACCAGCACATAATCCAGTGACAGTGACGCACTAGTCTGCACACATCTCTGGCACGCCTGTATCCAGGTCACCATCCGCACACCTAGAGATGGCGCTATTTTAGGCCGCATGATTGGAATGCCTGTGATACATGCCACCTCTTAATGACTGCTCTGACCTCTGTCAATAAAGAACAAACGAGGGGCCACCAGAAACTTGGTGAACAGTGTATCATCTGTGAGAGGTCAATTACTGAAGGAGCACGCCCTTGGGTGGTCGACGCGTGAAAAGGGATGACCGTACCCGCGAGATCCGCCGCGTGACGGATGGAACTCTATTAATTCATTAAAACCCACTTCCAGTGGAATTGGCCACACGATAGATTAATGTATTGGAGGAAATTAACAAAAATTAAGCCGTGGATGATGACATGGTCTCTGTTATTAGATGTGAGTTCGGCTTTATTTGATTTAGTGAGCTGCCCTTCAAGATTTCACCTTTTGAAAAATGGTTTTAATAGAGTGAAAGTGATAGTTTGCCCATTTCAAGAAACACAGTTGATCTTTGAGGTCAAGTCCCGATTGAAAATTCAACTGATGACGCAAACGATATAAAGTAATTCAAGAAGCGTCGTACTCAGCAGTACAGTGCAATTTCATTTGCATACTTACGTATATAAATTGAACAGTTTATTAGTACAGTTAAAGTAATCAACTATACGCATTGAGTGGATTTGTTACCGTGCTACGCATGCCCGTAAATCTGCTAAGTATAGCCGTTAATTGCAAAAGTATACGCATAAAATTGCACTGCAGCCAGTAACTAAAATTGCTACAAGTATACTTTTACACCCCTATTTTACGTCTGCGATAGTCCATGCAGTGTAGGAAGGGAGTGTAACTCTGTAGCTGCAAACGGGCTTTCTAATGGTGATGAGAACATTCCTGACATACACAGCCTGGTGGACACAGGCCATCGCAGTGATGAGAGAGTTATGCTCATCAAGGGAATGCCCAGAGTGCATCGCTCCTGCCGACGTACTTTTATGATATCGCTGAGTTGACCATTGCGACAGTGCCCTGCCGTGCGTAGTGCATCCGTCTAGCGTTGGCACTACCTCAGTACGGTGAATGAGGGTGGCTGAAATCTTGGCAAGCACGACTGGGCGTGTGTGGAAGACTGTTGAACGTCGCTGAGTATACGGATTTATCTTTTCGTTGTCATGCCTGACAGTGCTGGGTGACAGTCGTCCATCTGAAGGCTCAAGAAGTCAATATAATCAGCCAGGCGTACTGTGTTGGTCCATGTTGGAAGGATGTAAAACCATCGGTACCGCTTGATACGGCCTTGCTAACGGTCTCGGGGACGACTGACTTACAGATAAAGACACCGCGTTAAGGCTTATTGGGCCCAGGCAAGCCGCCAACACCCCCAGCCAGCAAGGTTCCCGCCGTGAAAAATCACCATCTCTATTGACATGGAGGCTGCCCTGATATCTACTATGGATTGTGCGGGGGGAGACCAGAAGGGGAGCCCGTGGGCCCAGCCGCGGATGGCCCGGCCCAGGGAGGCGCCGCCCCGCTGGAGCGACTTCCAACGGGACCTGACCGAGGAACGGCGGCTGGCGGAGTACGACCATCGCCGCTGCAGGTACGTTAACATTAGGAACGTATGCAAATACCAAGCTTTTCATAATCAAACAAAAGGTTGTGTTTCGAATTCTTCATTAAGCTTCTAGGGACCCGATATTAGTATTCGATCACATCATATCTATATTCAGATAAAAAGCAGGTATTGTGAATTATGACACATAAAGCATGTGTAAGCACGAGCATTTTGAAATCAAAACTGACAGCACAGCTGCTAGCTTGATTGGTTTACGGTATATCACCGCACAACAAGCAAATTTAATCAGGCAGTCGACATTGACTTTGCACTGTGCATTTGTCAACCGCAGCACTTTTCATAAATCAAGGTAGAACGAAATTTTAATTTCTTATTTCGCGCCGTCAGTGTCAAGGCCAAATTTGTATCGACAGGATCGTCATCAATGTCAGCGGTCTGAAGTTGGAGACTCAGCCGGAGACATTGTCTCGATTCCCGGACACTCTTCTCGGAGACCCCGCCAGAAGACGACAGTACTACGACTCCGAGAGGAGGGAGTATTTCTTCGACAGACACCGGCCAAGCGCCGAGGCCATTCTCGCTTTTTACCAGACTGGCGGAAAGCTTCATAGGTACGTCTGTACCTTTCTCTGCTGTACCTTTCTCTGCTGTATATAAAACCTTCCTGTGTACAGATAGGTAACTACGTCAAAGATGTTTAGACCACTGAACAAGTAGTGTATACGGTGCGTTAAACTCATTATGTTAATTGATCCATATACTTGTACGTAGGCTAAATCATTTGTTTGTATCCACTTGTTAGCTTTGTTTTATTTTGTTTATATGTAAGGTCGTAGAAGACCTTACGAAAGTCGCTGTACTTTTGTTGTGTCAATTAAGATTTGGTAGAAAGAAACTGAGAGGGTAGAAACAGAGCGAAAATATAAAGATGTCGCAGTTATTTGTCTCCCCTTACTTGTTATCCGACATCACATCAAATGAAGCCAGACCAAATCAAATCACATTAACTCATTTCTGAATCAGTAGCCTGGAAACTCCAACCTCGCGCGAGGGGCGGAGAAAAACGACCAATTAATGATCCTGTCTGAGGGTTGATGAAAGCTTGTTTACTTTCTGACTACTGTTTGATAAATACCTTTCTGACACAACAAAATTACATAGATACACTATAGAGAGTTGATGAACAGCTATCTATGACTATATATGATGGGGTGAGCCTGAGTGTCATCCTGTGGAGGTAGAGCCTGGAACTTAACAGGATGACACGCAGGCTATGATGGGGTGGGATTCACTGCCATTCAGTATGTTGTATTCTCCAGTAAGGTCAATTATTCACTGCCCCCAAAGACATCAGTTACGAGGCTACTTAATCAGGTCTAAGACCCACCTAAGTAATAAATAACACTCATTCAGTAAACCTGTCAGCTGTAGGGTGGGCTATGTAAACTGTCGTTTTCCGAAATGATTCTTTTGATGAAATACTTAGACTAATTAATTAATCTTCTCTAGATCTCTTAACATACAAGGTTGATAAAAAGAGGAAACAAAAATAGCCCTCCTTTCTTTCTCTCCACACGACAATGTTACTCTATTCTACATAAATAGCTTCTCGCAGTTTATTGTCCTTAATCAGACGACACGGATCGATAAATCAGGTCAGCGGGACCGTAAAGTACGCGGAGATGAATCCGGAGTGCTGATGTTTTCCCGATTGGAAGCGATGGCAGTGGCAACCTACGTGTCGGGGTAATTGATTGGGTGGACAATGGATTTGAAGTTTCATTCAGGGTAGGGCGCGATGGAAGCATTATGGAAGTCCTGTTTTTTTTCTGTCGCTTTGCAAGATTCTTCAGTTGTAGATAGAGCTTGGAGAACTAGATAGTGCCGTTGTTCCCAAATATAGAATAGCTTATTATTGGTAGGGTTCCAACTGGTATGTGCTGTGTGTTGATATGAAGTACGGGGAACAAATTTAGTTTTGAGACGATCATTTTTGTGATCTATCCGATACGGATAGATCACAAAAATGATCCGTTGTGCCAATAGTATACAGTACAGACACACAGAATTATTACAAATATAAATCGTAAAACGTGATAACCGATAGAATATTACAGTTTTTAAAACTATGATTTTTTTCCCGCTCAGACCCAGTGAAGTTCCTCTCGACGTCTTCACAGACGAGCTCCGCTTCTTCCAGCTAGGTGATGACGTCATCGAGAAATACCGTAGGAAGGAAGGCTGTGGCGCGGCAAGCTCACAAATACTCACCCGGGACGACTGTTTCGGCAAACTCTGGCTCTTCCTAGAGATTCCCAATAGTTCTATCTGGTCTAAACTGTACGCCGTACTATGTGTCGGTTTCATTCTCCTGTCTATCTCAAGTTTATGTCTGGAGACGTTGCCGAGTTTCTCCGAGCGCGCTCAGAACCCCGAGGTTGAGTTCACGACGGAGTTCTTCTGGATAGAGACGGTGTGCGTGGCGTGGTTCACGTTAGAAGTGGTGCTGCGGTTCGTGGCGTGCCCCAGTAAGAAGAACTACTTCCGGAGCGTGCTGAACGTGTTCGACGTGCTCGCCATCGTGCCGTACTTCATCACGGTATCCGTGGTGCTGGCGAGTAACGGGGAGACCAGCGGACTGTAAGACTGCCTTCTTGTATATGTGTCTTACGTTTACTGTTAAATTTTTAAGCAGTGTCTTAGAAATGAGAGAAAGCCTTCAGTCTTTTCATTAGTTTTTTTAACCAAAAAAAGACATTTAGGGCTCAAGACTATGTGAAGGCAACGAAGTCGAAATTGGTTCTTACATTTTCTTTTTCATGTTCACGATGATCCAATAGCCTGTCATGTCCCCAAAAGACCTCAGTCGATTTTATTCTGTACCTAGAAAATGATGCTGTTCCAACAGGTACCGCAAGGCGTCGCTGACTCTGCGGCTGATGCGGCTGGTCCGCGTCCTTCGCATCTTCAAACTCTCCCGGTACTCGGAGGGTCTGAAGATGATGGGCAGCACCCTGGCAGGCAGCGGCAGTGACATCGGCATGCTGCTGGTCTTCATGGTCATCCTCGTCATCCTGTTCGCTTCAGCCATCTACTACGTGGAGCAGCTTCAGGTAAAACTGAGTAAAACACCCAACTAATGCATACTCCGCAAATGCTAAAAACTATTCCGTTGAATTCTACTTCCGCCGCGGCTTTGTCATGATCATAACTACAACAGCGGCGGAGAACCCATGAAACTGGACCATAGAACCTTCAACATCTAGCGTCACTCAGCATCAGTACCTATTTGCTTAGCTTCTTCCTAACCAGAAGTGGCTGGAAGGAGTAGAAATTGGTCAAATAGACAGATAACATGCCAGAGGAGTTTAGCCGGCCGGGAGTAGAGTACGGTTTGCCACCTCAGGAGCCTGGTTGGTGGAATACTTTGATGCCGTTTGAAAACGGTTTGATGAAGGCGACTACCGACAGGCTCCTGAGGTGGCAAACTGCACTCCCGGCCGGCTAAACTCCTCTGGCATGTTATCTGCCTATTTGGCCAGTTTCGTTCTTTCCCGCCATCTGATGGAGCCTGCTAGAGGCCATTGTGCTGTCTAAATGACGCTCTTATTCATCACAGCAGCAGGAAGACTCCGAGTCGCACTTCTCTAGCATCCCTGACGCCTTCTGGTGGGCCATCGTTACCATGGTAACGCTAGGGTACGGAGACACCTACCCACAGACAGGAGCAGGTGAGTCAGCACCGCCAACTTTCCTAAACAAAAAACAAACAAACAAACAAACACATCGGAACTTCTTCGTCATCATAGCAGGGGCTCTTATTGGATTTAAGGTCACTTAAATGTGCCAAATTCAGGGTTTCAGAGATGATCCAAAGATTACGTTGGATAAATGTCTATTTGTGAGCAATGATAACACGTGATTTGTGGGCTACTTTATTTTCAAGGAGTGTTAATCTGTTAATGCATTAGGTAAAGAGCTCTTCAGGAAAAGCAAGCAATCCTTGTCTTACTATTGCGTATGTTGCGCTACTAGTATGTAGATTGAACGGAAATGTGTTTGATCCCCAAATTCTGAGCGTCATACTGTATCGTCGCATCTTTGTTCTGATACCCTGTTGTGTTTGTGTGTAGGTAAGTTTGTCGGTTCGCTGTGTGCCCTGGCCGGAATCCTGACCATCTCCCTGCCCGTCCCCGTGATTGTCACGCAGTTCGACCGGCTGTACAACCAGAAAATAGAGAAGGACTGGGAAGAAAGTAGGAAGAAGGAGGCGACAGGAGACAACGAGGAAGTAGATTGATTAGGCCACGCCATGTAAATGTACATACTGAGAAGCATTGTAACATTTCTAAACACTCAGGCAAAACCATTCTGTGGACCAACCAACCATAAATCAGTGGTTAGGCCATGTTGATTTGACTATATGGATGACACCCCCAGGCTGGGAACCCCAAAACTGATGCGAGCGTGCGAAAAAAAACTTTGGCAAAAAAGTTGCCTTCATTATGAAATCTAAGTCGTCAGAAAGGTTGAACAACTGACTTAACACATGAAGTATGGTATACCGAAGAAAAGATTCTTCATTTTTGTTCTTTCACGTCTTTTTTTGATTTGAAATTGACTTTGGCATTCTACGACATTAGTATCTGTTTTCCAATTTTTGTTTTGCAATTTTCGACGCAGATGTGCTCTATTTGCAACTGCTTTGTGCAATTTACAGTACGATCGATTTTTTTTTGGGGGGGGGGCTTATGTCATCCATATAATCCAATCAACATAGCCTTACTTTGAAAACGAAGAATGAACAACAGCAACAACAATGCCATCGACACTATAGTGGGGCGATCACCATATAAGTCAGAAATATATATGCCCGCAAATGGTGCTAATCTAGTATTGTTGTGGTGTCTCACAATAGCCATCTCTACATCGCTGCTATAACAAGTAAAGTTGACGTACTGTCTTTCGCGAAAGAAGCTTAGTCTTGCGTACTTTGTTCAGCAATAAGCCATCCTATCTGTGTAACAGGTCATTAATGGGTATTCCCAGGGTATGTATAGCCTCTACCAGGCTCCACAGGGCGCTGAAAAATCGTAGACATTGGCCGAATAGACGGATAACATACCAGAGAAGTTAGAAGTTACAGTTTGCGACGTAGCTGACTCCCTTAGTATACTATTCACTCTATTTGTCCAATTTCTACTATTTTCCAGCCATCCGCGGGGCCTGGTAGAGGCTAGGGCATGTATTCGTGTTTAAAGAACGGAATACACTATTTGTGCCGCTGTTGAAATGCTTTCAGACATGTTAGAACAAATCACACACACAGTGACTTATCAAGCGATGAGAGTACATGTACAGTGAAGTAGAAATGAGAATATATTCATAACCTCATGATGTTTCTTATCATATTACAGCTTCCTATTATCGTACACTGAGTCTTTTAATTATCTCAGTCAATATCACAGTCAATTAGAAAAGTTCATGTGGAGAATATAAAACATCCAACGTTTCCAGTTACAAAGAAACAATTATACGTGAACATCCACTTGAGTGAAACTCTCCTTCCCCTCAGCAAAACACCACCTTTGTCCCAAGTTTACTCCTCTACGTGGAGCTCAGACAAAGTTTACAGTAAGCCCGCCGTTGCACTAAGACTATTTGCCGTTAGACACGCTCCAGTTGAATACAGTTCGTTTTTCCGAACACGGTGGGTTTGCTTTCATGAGTCGTCACAGTGGAACTACGTGAGGAGAGTGACAGCCTTCCCGCACCAAACATTACACTTGAACTAAACAATGCGCTCTCGAGCACGCACTGGTAGCAACCTTTCAGACAAAGTAATTACGATGGGATGTGTAAAAAGAGCAATGTTAAGTTGTCTATTTGCCAGGGGGTCGTTTGGTCGGCACCTGTTGTCGTTTGAAGTTCGCTGAAGTGTGAAGCCCGGTTTTCCCGCCCCCCTACAGACGACATTTAACAACTGAACTTGCTGATTGTAAACAAGTGAGATCGGATAAGTTTCCCCTCAAACTTTATACTGACTGCCCTGTGCGACAGTATACGTGTTTGGAATTAATACTGGATTTTTGAGTTGATGACTTCTGGGTGATTCCCGTCTAAATTACAGGTTATTAAGAGCAGTCGTTTGTGTAACGTTGATAGCGCAAGATTTGCTGTAAAATGATGAATTCGCAGCTGAAATTTAGATAGAGTTGACAAAGGTTTTGAGTTCCTTGTTTCATTTAATGTTTCTTCGTATTATTCTAACTTTCTTTGATATCAACAAACAGAAACCGGCGCTCCCTTCAACACAGAGACATATAGAAACACGCTACAAAAACATTCTGCTGTCAGTCGCTTTGTAGAATTGTTCTGTCAAACGACAACACCGAAAAAGTAAACTGACGAAATGAAAGAAAGGCTCTAGTTTATATGTCTCACAGAGCCCAGGTACCGCAAACACAGCCATTGACACCCATTAGATTAATTCACATTGTTTGGTGTGTATGCCGACCTGTCTTCCTGTTAGAAACAGTCGGACACAACTCTTTCTGTATCCGTGTGTATCCATGATACAAAACTACACTCTGACAGTTGATATTGCAAAAGAATTTTGTCTTGGAGAGTTAGAATTCGGCGCGCGTTTCTGACCAAGAACGTTGTGCCATTAGAATTCTGAGCATGTCGAGTTTATGTTTATTGTAAAGTCTCCGTAACGGATAGCACGCTTCCAGACCGGACAACTAAATACACCTGTAGAACGACATATTTCGTGTGCGGTCTCTGTAAACTATCACACTTCAACACCGTGCTTGGGGGTATTACATGTTTACCATAACTATAGCTTGGGGATATGCGCAGTAAAGTCCTAACGTGGAAGGGATGAGTAGTCTTAGTCCTTTCTTTGTGAGAGTTTTGATCCTATTCTGAGAGTTAATAAGGGGTCAGGAGTGTCAATCACACGCTGCTTAATTAGCCCTTGTCCCGTCGAACAAGCTGTCTTGTTGACGTTTTGTCAGAATGTCCCTCCGGCATCTTGGTTGCCAGTAGGGACGGGATATACAACCGGTGACAGCAGTGGAGCCGTGCAGAGGTGACTTGTCACTTGTTTATATGGACTCGCCTCTCCATGGAAGCATAAGGACGGGGGATTTGTTTAAGCACGTACTCTCAGCACCACCGGACTTATGTTCTAGTTTTGATAACACTGGCAAGGTGGGTGCCTTTCTGTCTCGAGAGGAATTTCTTGGACGCCGGCACGGGTGCCAACTGCCAGGAGATAGTTTTGGGGCGAATTCCTGCGCAGGAACATGTCTGATACAGATCACCAACTGGCGGGGACATTCTTTGGGCAAAACCTGGAGGATTTGGGTGTTGAGCTGGTGACACACGCATCGGCTACTCCGCTGTTTCTGTCCTCGTGAACTCGGGATGTCATTGCTACAGAGGAGTAAGGAGAGGGGGGACGTACGGAAGTCGCCCCGCGGGTTGTTGAGTGTCTGGGGCCCGTCGTCGTCTTTCCCCCCGCCCGCGCCCACGGCAGCACCGGCCCCGCAAACGGGACGGGAGAGAGCCGCTACCCTCCCGATGCAGGTCCGGGGACAGTCCCTACCCCTGCACACGGTGGAAGATGCACTTTTCCGGAAACACGTCAGTCTGTTGCCTGCTATCAGCTACAATCTTCCCGAATCAACAGGTATGAGGCGCGTCTTCCAACAAGCTAACAGACTTTCTGTTGTCGTGTTTACGATTCAACATGGGCGTTTCTGCCAGATATCTGTCTTCTGCTGTAACACCTGTACTTTTATTGTTTTGGCCTTTAGAGCATATTGAAGAAAATTCCCAATTAGTTTCATTTGTGCTTGATATGTTCCTCAAATGGGTCATACATCCACAATGATGAGAAACGACATCTGGAAAGCCACATTTGATTGATCACGACTGATGATCTTTGTAGATAATCAGGAATTCCTAAATGTTTCTCAAACGAGTAGTTAGGGTTCCGTTTTCATAGCTACAAACGCTAAAAACTTAAAATTGGCTTTTTTTTAAACAATATTATACCACATTTGATGCTAAACAAGAAGGAAACAGACCTAATGTAATATTAAATGAAAATCATAACATATGATACATGCGTCCTTCGAGAAAAAACACTTCCCCAGAAGATTATATGCTTAAGGCGTGCAGGTAAAGAACAAAGTGCGAAGAAAGCGATATCGCGTTAGTATATGCCGCGAAGTACTTTGCCCTCGCTGATAATGCTGAAAACTTTAGACGGGGCCCAAGATATTCTAGTTCTCCTGTATTGTAATTATAACTCCAGGCCAAATGGAGGGATCCATTTCTCTGTCGTTAAGTGCCGAAATTGTACGAGCTAAAAGCCTTGCCCCATAAACGAGTGTTCAAACGAGTAAAAGGGGTGCCATAGATGTTAAGTAAACGTTTCTAATGTATGGTGCTTTTTGTTGCGGTAAGAAACATTAAATCGTTAGAACATGTGTCATTGTGTCTCTATTTTCATATTTTCTCTGACAGTTCAGGCTAATAGAAAACATTTCCCAATACGTTTGGCTTGTCCGTGTTGTTGTGAGAAAGAAGCATATCAGGTGCCATAGCTTAAGCTTAATAAGAGACCATTTGTAGAACAATTTATGAAAGCATATGTTTTGACAATTTTCCCATCCAAGTTACAATATCATGTTCATTGTGGTTTCAATTCCTGACGTAACTACTAAAATGACTAACCCTTCTTCGACGCCTACGGTTCTATGTATGTATAATGTACGCAAAATTCATTTTGGTAATAGATACATGAAAAACAACATCTTCAAATTCTTGTCGCTTTGCAGGTAAGCCCGGTTATTATCCAAATGTCTGGGCTTCAATCCGCCTGCAGAAATCTAGCGACTACATCGTACAAGACTCATCCCAAGACGTCAGAAAGATCTCTCCTCGCGCGACGTCTCCTTTCTTAAGGAAGATTTACGCCAAGTCGGCGCCGCCTCAAGACACAAAGTTCGCCGCTCTGAGGACCTACACGCCCAGACGGGAGGGTACACGCACGGGTAGCATGTCTGTTGACAGGGAAATTAAGCGGGTTTTTCACAACTTCGACCTCAAAGATGTTGACGTGGACAACATAAAAGGTCTGAAAGACAGACTGGCCATCGAGCAGCGTCAACTAGTCCTACAAGCCCCTCCAAACGACGTGAGTGCGTCCAGAGGGACAAACAAGCCTCAGAAACCGAGACAGCCTGTTGTTCACCTTGCGGAGGAGGAGGAAACTGCAGAAATCAGACGAAACAATGTCAAGGTGGAGACTTGGCTGAAAAAACACTTCGACTACAACAAAGCATGGGACGATTTCAGCTTAATGTAAGCTTAATGTATATAGATAAGTCATATGTGTCCATAAGATAGATGAGATGCTCAGGAAAAAAGTTAAAAGACTAACTATGCCTTTGTATTAAAAATGGGTCGTTTTTTGTATGTGCCTAATCATAGTACCGAACCGACGAATGACGCAAATATATTTTTGTGTAAATACAATCTTGTAGAAAACCATTTCTAAGTATATAACATTACTTGTTGTTACATCTAATGTGACATCTAAGGCTAAGAAATGTTAACAGAGACAGAATTGTATGTACATGTAACGTATATGTATATATGGTGGTTCGTCCGTCACTTTTGACGAGGACCGCTGTCATCCATCATTTGGCTGTGTTGTATATATATGTATATGTATTTCCAACTCAAATAATGCTAGAAATAATAATGTTCCAAATGCTTCCGATCCCCCTTTTTCCTCCATTGAACATTATACTTGTCATAATAAATAATGAACATTTGATTGATGATACGATTGCTTTTGTTATTTCTATTCATCTAGGAGTGAATCAATGGTAAAAGTGACCTGTTCTCTATGACCATGCTGATTTTGAGAGTAGTGATAATGACGGCAAGATGAAATTTTCAGATCGGTACGGGCTAGCTTACCGCTACTATGATGGCAAGTAATGCAAGCCCAGATGCGTTTGGCGAACACAGAACGTTCTGCCTAACTAATCACTTCTCAAAAGCGACGTCTTGCGGTATTTCTTCAACGTGCTTCAATTGTTGCTATGGGGATGCGTTCGTGTATCACACCGCCTTTGATATTCAAATTTAATTGTAGAGTTCCCATTACATGATCTTACATGAATTTTTCTCAATTTCAATAGATAATACACACCGAATCGTCTGCGTGTCTGGCTTGTAGTCCTAGGGAAGGTCCCGGTGATACTGCCTATTCTCAGCGTCCACTTCATCACGGTAAAATTGCTCCAGAGAAGATCGTAGATTCTAACATATTTGATACAGTGTTACTAGTATATGAAATTCATCTGTATCGGATTCTAAATAGTAATCAGGCTGATACACCCCAACAACGTCATGAATGTTACTCTGATTCCTGTGACAACAGTCTGTCCATGGCCAGCCGACAAATCATCATTTTCTTCAGTGGCCAGTGGTACTTCTGTCTATGGCAGGCGAAAAACACTAGTTGGCGTTTCACCAGCTGCAGCCGGGTTTGATGCGGAGTCATTGTGGACGCAGATCAACTTGGTCTAGCAACAGGGATTGGGTCCATCCATAGCCTCCACTGCCAGGCCTTTCTACGTATACGGGTCATGGATCGTAGCCAGCAAAAATGGGGAATAAAGTGGCCAGTAGAGTCAGTCCACGGTGAGGGTCAATATTTCACCCGAATGAACCGCCTGGTGGCCAAACTTCCCGGCCTGGCCTGACAAATATTCTCCTATCCTATAGCCGGCGTAGCCTGGTAGAGTAGGAGTAGCCTGGAGTCCAGCCTTATTAGCTTTCCGTTCGCTGCCCAAGCTCCGCAGTAATCATTATATATACTGGCGAGGAGCGGAGCTTGGGTAGCGAACGGAAATCTAATAAGGCTGGACTCCAGGCTGGAGTAGGAGGTCCATCCAGGACGGCAGAGGAGCAATCATCTCTGATGACGATGTGAACTGAATGTTTATTGTGAAATTTGACACAATCGGGGAGTGGTGAATGTCAGTGTCGTCCTTCTGGGACCGAATCTAATCTCCAAGCAGATCTATCGGTGGCCAAGACCCAAGACCGTATGCTGTGAGAAAAGCGATCAAAACTCCTTTTGCCTGTTAACGTTGGGTAACATAAATTCGGGATTTTTCCGATAATGGTTGACTGAAATCAGTCTAGCAGAACAATAAACCATCCTTTTTTCTATTATTCTGTCAGTATCATGTACTATCTTTGCACTAATCATATATATGGTAGATTTTGTCTCTAGTCGTGCTGACACCATAATATTTCAACTTGAAACTACCGTCCGCCGCACGCACAATGACGGTGTTGTCGGACGGGGTGAACAGTAATTCGGGAGAGAAGATTCGTCTTGAATATCTTACCGCTAATTACATTTTATACAGCAGCTATTCGTTCCATCCTAGGCTTGAGGAGAGTGCTATGGATATAGACGTGTCCAAGTAAAAAAAATACACGAAAAAACGGCCGTACCGCACACATCAGGCCTCCGGGAACAACCCGTGTGTTGAGTCGGTAGAACGTCACTCAAAGTCAACCCCCACCGTCATGGAAATTTGTACATTATTCATCGGGGCGTTAGCTGGATGCCGTAGAAATGGTAATATTACTATGTCCATGTGTTTCTGCTTGTGCTAAGAGCAAACTTTGAGGAAAATATCGTCATCAGTCCACTATCACACACAACATTTAGACAAAAAAGTGTTCCTCGCAAACGTTTGTCGTCTACCGAATAGCAGGATTCTGGGTAACGAATATGGTGGCGGGAAAATTCACCGTAGTGCCGTAGCCATTGGTTGTAGCAACAAAGAGGCGTTCTGATGATTAATCACACTTAGAGTCCAGTTGTAGGTTAGCAAAAGAGATTCTAATAAGTTGTATTGTAAATAATTGTGTTGAGCAGGAAGCGGATGTGGCATTTGTCTTATAAACCAGCGAACAACTATGCAGTATAATTCTCCCACGAAGCCCTCAGACTGTGACAATAAGGGACGGAGAGTTTTTGACGTAGTTGAACTTCTAATGCATGGTTATCGAAGCTTTTCAGCCAGTGTTCTGAATACGTTAGTCTGTCAAGTTTGCATTTCTAGCGGTATTACTGATGTTGCATCCAGCACATATCCCTAAATACCCCGTTTTCGAAAAATCCCGAATTTAAGTACCCCGCGAATTTATGTTACCCAACGATACATGCCGGATACACAGTCTTTGCCACCAATAGATCTGCTCGGAGTTGACTTAACCGAATGATCATTTCCAAGAACACTAGCGAATTGATACGTAACGCTATATCCGAAATATCATGAAATTCTTCCTGTTAATGAACAACTTGATTTGAAAATGATCTCTCATCTTTGGCGCACGAAACTACCAACATATTTGAGAGAAAAGAAGTGCCGCCCAGACTACAGTGCAGTCACATAGTCATGATGGGAAATTTTGAAAAAGGCAACTGCTATCTAAAGCAAGAGAAGAAAGTGCAAGTATCATAAAAATTCATATAACGTGGTAACTCGTGCCACGCGACGTTTCAGAGCAGTCCAAGTAAAACGATTGACTCTACACATAACTGGTGTGACACATAGCCTCCGATGCAGACTCAACCCGGCTGTTTTCTTTTTCAAGTTATTGTTTTTATACTATTATAATTTTTTTCTTATTGCTGGCCGGGATAGAGCCAGCAATAAGAAAAAAATATATAATAGTATAAAAACAATAACTTGAAAAAGAAAACAGCCGGGTTGAGTCTGCATCGGAGGCTATGTGACACACTCGGAAATACACTAGTTTCCTAATCCAACCACCATCCCCCTTTTCAGCTGCGTCATCGTGAATTTGGCCGCAAGGAGGCGCTTTTCAGTGCTAAAAACCGGTTCAAACCGGATCCTGATACCTGATTAATTATTCATATATTTAGTCTTTTGTTTACGGTCAACAATGATGCTACGGTCGGCCTTTTCATCACACTGCGTCCCTTCCTCGTCAACTAAAGTCCGCCCTGTATAAAGACAATACCACAGCACTCCTCTATCGCACAATAAACTGGGGTTTTGTGGCCGGGTTTGGGTGAATGACCTCGCTTTCCCGTCTGTGTACTGGATAAACAACGCGGGTAAACAAAAACAAAAAGGCCCCGGATGTCAGCATGGGATAGCCTGTACGCATGCGTCATTCATGCAGCCAACATGTCGGACGATAATTCGGTAAGGGCGGGAATTGGGGAGAATTTTGTCAATTTTGGCTCATTGTCGTCTACTTCATGGCTATATTTTAAAGTCAAGAAATGTGATTGGGTGTACATGTATTCCTCTTCATTTATGTATCATATTTTGTGAGAAAACTCAGTAAAATAGACTTATTGTGTGTCATTTCTTTCAGGACGCGAAGCCGGCAGAGGGTTCAGGATCAGGGGACCAGCAGTATATCAAACTCAAAGTTATGGGCCAGGTAAAAATCACCACAATTTCTAATAACATCTAATACATAAAATATGAATCTTAGCTGTTCTAGCCAAGTTCCAGCGCCCTGTGAGTACGGGAAGACCGTGCGGTTTCGCTGTGGGGAGGGCTGGAACCGAAAGTGTCAAGAGCCCGCCATTGTTTACAGTGGCTAACATGCGCCACATGGGCCGCTGTCTAACCCGCATGTCCTCACAGATAGTCAGGTATCGCAGTGTCAAAAACGCTCCAGACTGAGAATGTATCATTTTCTATAGCTTATGGAATGTTTAGAAAAGTCAATACCACTTGAAATTGTCTAGATGGATAGATATCGCTTCTTGAGTTTGCCCAGCCATAGAACGCGTGGGTCTTCAGTCATGGTTTAGAGCGAAACATTTTGTTATGATTTCTTCACCAGCATTTCTCTAAGCTCTCCAAACAGCCATATCTGTTGCGCTTCAACCTTGTTTTGAACAGTTAAAGCATTCTTTTGCTGTATGTCTGTGATTTTGAAACATGTTTTCAGCCTTTGTGTGTGGTGTGTGTGAGTGTTGACGCCACGCTTCACCTGGTGTGGCCTGTGGGGCCCTGTAGGGGGTAGTGAGGGGCGAACACGTGTGGGGCCCCGAAAGGGGAGGGGTAGTCACAGCTTTAGTCCATTTTAATACATTGAAGTCCATATAGACTGGATCAATGAAAGAAAGAAAATGATTTTTGAGCCTTTCTTTTGTTTTGTCAATACTAAACTTTATTTCTGTGTTTTGATGTGTTAGAGGTTGCGTAACATGTGTTATTGTGAGGGGCCCATGTTGGGGGGAGGGGGGTCATCCTTCAACAGTAGTGTGTCAAAGTCCTTCCAGTGAAAATATTCATACTTTTGACACAACTTCTTGTTGTTGGAGTAATTTGAAGAAGTAACATGTTAAAACGGGAAACTGGGCTGTTCCAATGTACAACAGGAAGTGTAGGTAATCGCACTGAGCTTCCACATGGATTCTGGGGAAAGCAAGAAAGTTCTTGGAAGTTGGAGAGTAAAGATGTGTAGCTAATATGACATCAGTGTTTTCATCAGATATTGGTGTCTTGAATTCCTGGCTTGGGGCTATTGGTAGACTATGATGTCATAAATGTCTGACATTGATGATAAAGTGACCAGTTCTTGCTAGAACTTTTAATTCCATTATTTAATGACTCATTTTAGCAACGCCCAGAGTATTATAGCCCATATAAAATAGTGCCTAGTGGTATGGATTGTGCAATCGCTAGATTTAGCTTATCAGCTTTTACATCTATCTCGAATGAATATTATACAAACCATAAGTTACAACTTATGACATTGTTGCAGCTATGATGATTCACAATCTTCACAGACATACTGTACATGTATTTTTCATTCAGAAAGTCCTGTAATGACATATCTACCAATTGCCTTTGCATTAGTGTGTTTTCCAAGTGTTCACATCAATATTTGATACTTGGACAGTGTCCAATGGTGCATGTGTCAGTTGGTATGATAGTCCCTATCAATCTTAGAGGCCAAGTATAAGGTCAAGGTCAAACAAGGCTTAAGCTGGAATGATAAGTTACTTTGACCTTGAGGAATATCTCTGATTGTATCTACATAATATTCCTGCCCTGCATGTGTCGGCGAGTTCTTATCTTGATTTATAGAAATAATTCATAATTGCTTAGAGCTAATTTGATGATATAAGCAAGATGGAAATATAGCTGCAAAGTTTTGTGCAAACAGACACAGTAATCTGTCCTCTGTGCTCCCCCTCCCCCATGCTTCACCGCTCACATAAAATACTTGTATTCTGTATTATCGCAAAGTTATATGAATTTATAGTATGGATATTGTTTTTTTTTCCAGGACAACAGTGAGATCCATTTCAAGGTGAAAATGACCACCCAGATGAGGAAGCTCAAAGAGTCATACTGTCAGAGACAGGTCTGTATTGTTGGTTCCACAATATACATGGTTCTGATGTTGCTCTATCTTGTATTATCTTGTAACTAAGCAGGATAGAGTTATTTTTGAACGTTATGAAAGGATTCCAAAATAGTATTCATCTTTAAATCTGAAAAATGTTTGTCCAAACATGACTCGATAAGCTGTCTTTTGTTTGTTTGCATTTCTTACCCTGTAAACAACCTCAAGGGGCAACACACCAGGTTTTTACTGAAGACTTTGATAACATAATTGTCGTCATTCTATTTCAGGGAGTTCCTATCAACTCATTGCGGTTCCTATTTGATGGGCAACGCATTAATGATGACCAGACACCAAAGGAGGTGAGGACACATTTTTTTCTAAAAGTTAGTTTTTTTTTTCCAACATACTCTTCAGTTGATATAAAAGCATAAGGCATATGTTATGATATGCACATTCGTATGTACCAATGAACAGGAATGATAACAGCAATTCCGAATAGTAGAACTCTTTTTGACCCGTTTTGTTTGGCCGGAGGTACTTCTGAAAGTAAGACTTCTCAAACCTGTTTTGTTTGGCCGGAGGTACTTCTGAAAGTAAGACTTCTCAAACCTATGTTGTACCAAATGAATCAAGCAAGCAACTGGATGAATTCTCTAAAAGAGTCAGTCGTTTCAGAATCCATCCACCATCTTTCATCATCCACCATTCTCGATCATAGTGGATGCTATCTGCAATGTCTGACTCTTTGAGAATTTATCAAATTCATTGATTTATCATGTTTTGTCTTAAACAATATGAAGATGTCCAGAATGTCTACCTGTTACATGTGTGATACTGGTCTTAGGGGGATTATGGAGTTTCTGCTTGGACTAACGTTGTGTTTCTACCCTCTTTCTTTCCTCCACAGTTGGAAATGACAGATAACGACATAATAGAGGTGTACCAGGAGCAGACAGGAGGGGTAAAACACTGAGCCAAGGCAGCTTTCTGCATTCCAACCAACTCAAATCACATGGTCCACGCAAGCTGGCACATCTCATCCCCCCCTGTAGATACAATGGTGCAGTCCTGTTCTATCACATGTTCCAAACAGGCTGGGTAAAGAGTCACCGTGATCAAGATATCATTCCCCAGTTTGTCAATGTAGTTTGTATTGCAGCTTTGTAACTAAAGAACATGCTGGTTGTGGACTCTTTCATTTTACCCCATGTCACTTGTGTTTTGTCAAAGAGCAACCCTGATAGAATTAAGCTACGCAGCTGTATCACTGGTGGTGATGAGATTTGGCGGAATCTTCACAGAATCTGTTGTTCTCTCTGCAAGGACACAGCAACTACATTTGTATCCCTTGCAACCCCCTTTTCATAGTTTAATGGAACCCAAAATGGAGGAGCAACAAGTTTCGCTTGCAGTATTTTCAGGAAGAAGTTTGCAAACTCTGTAGTTTATCATTTCGGCAGAGGTGGAATAGAGTAAGGCAATACAAAAATAGTTGTCCCCGAATGCCTGCCTGCCTGCTTTTCAGAAGGTCTGGTACATTGTTGCCACCTCTTGTTTTACTGTGAAAAGGGGATTACAAGGCAGAAAGGTTTACAATATTCTTTTATTTTAACATTAGCATCTAGTAAAATGTTGTAATGTCCCCAGTGACTTTGGGGTTTCAGTGCCTCATTGTCTGTTGATGCCCTAAAAGAGAAAGAAAGGAAGAGAAGAAATGTACACAATGTTACATAATGTTACTTTCAACTGGAGTCTTAGGCTTTGTTTTCTAAGTGTATAGAAGTTATATTGTTGTTTGAAAAGACGATTGGTGTTTAATTAGTTGTAGTTGTAGAGAAGTTATGTTTCCCTGTATGATAATCTTTGCGAAACTGACTAATTGTCCTGTGATTCAAACTACATTGTACCACCATCAACTGTAACATACCCTCAACAGGCATCAAAAAGCAGAACAAATGAGTAAACCTTTCTTGAGTATGTATAACTAATATTGTCAGTGCTAGTGGCATTCATACAAAACACTCATAAGCATCAGTCAGCATGCAGCTTGTACCTTTCATTCGTTTCAAAGATGCCTATTTTTTCTGCAGAAGAATTGTGATTAGTTCTGGTATAAGTAGGTAAGCTTCATCTGAAGTACTAGTAAGTGGAGGCTTTTGGGGTTGTTAGTTTAACCACTGTCAGTCCATGACTTCATTTTGTGATCATCTGTTGAGTTGGCTGTGAAAAAACCTGCAACATTTTTAATCTTCTGGAAGGATACATCCTCACATACATTTATAAAAAGAAGTCAAGGCTTGATTCTGTTGAAAAGCATAGATGTGTAGTTTGGACACCCCAGACATTTTATGTAAAAGAAATCATGTTCTCATCAGAAATAATATTCCCACGGTACAAAGAAGGACTACCACCCTAACAAGATTATTGTATGTGAAACTTTATGTATGTTTTAGAAGTTTGTTTGGGGAGGGCCTACATTTTGTTATCACATGTCCACAAGTTGGTATCCAATAAAACATTGTTTCTTTACTATGTTTTCATTCATTTCTTAATGCCAGTATAAATGGAAGGTAGAGGTCTGGACTTTTGTTATGTCTAAAGTAGCTGTATAAAAGCTATCAGAACACAATGTCTTTGACAGAAATCAGCCATGGTTCTGTAAATGGTTCCAACATGGCCTTAGTATGAAATTTGCATGATTTGTTTTTTGGCTTGGTAAAACTGCAAAGAGTAAATGGGGGATAATGGTGATTGGTTATGACTGGTGTCATCTATCCCATGACCTCAGTTGGGGTCATTTTGGTACCTGTTGTGATAATGGCGGTCCATGTGTCTAGCTGGCTCTCAATTTTAATGTCAAAACTTAAGCCAGATCTAAAAAGCATGCAACCCCATAGGCAGTGAATGTGCCTTGCAGCAGAGCTCATGTACCTGGTGCCCTGCTCTCTTTTCTAGGCTACTTTCAAGCACCTAACATCTGCTTGAGGATTACCATAATTTAAGGTGGATTGTATAGCAGAGGGTCCTAACTACTAGTATGCAAAATTGGACTTGACTTTTATTGTGACTGGATGTGGTTGACTGCACCAGGCCAGGTTTGACTGTAATACAATACCCATGGCTTCATGGCAATAATTCATACCAATTTTAGTACAAAAGTGTTTGTGGCAATTACATTCACCACAGCTTGTGTGTTGTGTCTAAATTTGGCTTGCTAGTGATATGTACATGACAGACTGAATGATCCTGATAACCATTACTGTTACATTACTCGTCCAAGACGAGATCTGACTGTAATACCGGGTTGACGAAGAGACAGAGAGTTCGTCTCGAAAGTTCCCTAGAGCAATATTTTTTATGTTGCGTATAATGATTTCTCAAAAAATTACTGTTACATGTACTTGGAAAAGGTGGTAATTGACCCCAGTGCATTGTTGGGTGTGAGAACATAGCCACATCCTACCAATGCTTTGATACAATCACTTGTTATCTTCAAGAACCACATTTCGTGTTAACCTTCTTCTTGTTGCCTATAATCTCTGTAACCAATAGGGAATTGAGTGTCAAATGGCTACTTCAGAGTGCTAAAGGTTAAGAAAGGAGCATGGTCCAATATGTTACTTAGATATCAGTATTCATGTTACTTACCACACATTTACAATGTATGTCTTGTTCTGCTTTACCATCCGTGCCACACATTTACTTCATACCAGTGTTTTATTTCACATCCAGGTCTGGCAGATTTAGTTAAATATGGCTCTTTTAGTTTATACAATGTAACAGTAGTAGTTAACTGGTTTATTTTGTTCCTTAAACAGACAGCCTTATCCCATCTATGAGGCTAAATTGTTAGGCTTGAGTACATGACATATTTTAAATCTAGTATGCATAACATAAGGAAGGTATTTATCTGTAAAAGTGAAAAAACATGTCTCCCAACCTCCCACTTTTGCCCCCTTCAGTTGAGAAAAAAGCACTTCAAAGTAAATGTATCACAGACATCTTCAATCAACATAAAATGAAGCTAGATGGAGAGCTTTATACAAGCAAACAATTTTTTTACACAATGATAGAACACCAAAACAATCTCTTAAAGTTTCAAACTTTATTCAACTTGAACCCAACTGCTGTACAACAAAGTCCTGTCAACTTCTGAAGGCTGGAACCAGTGAGATATGTACATATACTTTCATTACTATGGTAGGGATGGGCATGAAATGCTACAGCACTTGCAGCATTGTTAAGTGGTAGTGGCCATATGTTAGGATAGTCAGTACACTCTTGTAAACAAGATGCAGGATGGTATTATTTACTTGATATGACTGGATAACAGTAAGAATTCCTCAAATTTCTGACCAATGAAGTCTTGCCAACATTGTGAAACTCAACCGAACATGAAGATGTTAAACAAAGTCTTCAAAGTTAATGCCAAAGTCTTCCGTTCTGTGAACTCAAATCTGGCACAGCCCCTGATGGAATAGAGGCTACAGGATCTAGCCATTGTACGCAAGTGAGTTTGCCTGCTACATACATACACTACACACAGTAACAAAAGGCTGTCATCTGTCGTTAAGAGTTCAGCTACTTTTTGGTCCACACTGGTTCTGACAATTTTGTTAAGTAGACACGACTTAAAACATCTACATCAGAAGCTTTTTTTTTCTTCTTTTCTTTGATGTTCACAAAAATAGAGGCTTCATTTCTTACTTGTCAACAAAAGGTAGCACTAGACACTACTATCCCGGTATTAGTTACATTAGACAATCGCTGCATTGGACAACCTGAGTATCAACATGGGCCAGGCCCATGGGGCCCACTTTAATCCCACCTCCTCAAGAAGTGGTACAGTCCAGTTCTGTACATGGGCTATTCCATTACGAAAGTTTAAGGGTGGAATTACCCTCTACAATTTCAATCTGTCAGCATCTTTGCTATTCACTGAAACTTTGTAGTCTCATTCCAACCCCTCTACTTTCACATTGGAACAGCCCCAAACACAATGGTACAACCCTGCTTTGCATTTACACACTAGTGGGATTGGACATTCTTCTAACCCTCTCCCTTCTTCTAATCCTCTTCTGAATTCTATACACAGTTGAGTCTCTGTAATGGTTTTCAAACTGCCTGCAGTAGAGACATGACTACTTCTCTGTTTTATTTACAACTATCACTCCTTTTCTGTGGTCTTGATTCTAGAGACTACACTACAGTAAGCTGTACACACTGACAAACACACACACATGAAAGAAAAATGTTGTGACTTAGCACTAAGGTTTGATTGAAAGACAGGTCTAATGGTTTGTTCTTTTATAAACACCTTTTCATATGTGAAGTTTGCTTGTCTTTATCACAAAGTAAGTTATTCTTGATGGCGTAATATCAAATGAACAAGAATTACAGCAAAACATCAGCCTTTTTGAACTTGAATTGAAAATCTGCTAACAGACATGTTGGAAACATTGATTGGTTTTTTTATACAACTACATGTTGAAGTATTGTGCATTGATTTACAGATTGGCAGCTTTACGAAAAGAAAGCTCGGTCTGAGAAAAAAGTTAAGACTGAAAACAAGCACAGACACAGAAGTGTTTCTCAGCTACAAGAAGGACATCTGAAATGTTTTAGTAGAATTTCCGTCTTCCTCTGCCTCGTCCTCGCGACCTTCGACCTCGAGTGGAACTATAACTTCCCACGTTCCACGGTAGACTGAATTCACTGGATGGGTGCAAAAAAGAGTTTAGAGTTAAAACGTTTAATTAGGAAAAGGTAAATACAAAGCACTTGTACTACCTTCATTATGCCATAATAGCTACTCCAAGAATATGTCAGGTATAGAACTCTTGCTATCTACCGTCACCCCTGCAAACACTGAAGAGCTGTGTGTACAATAAGGAGTTAAAACCGTCTTTTACATTTTGTACTAAAAAAACATGAAATTAAGCTGAACACTCACCTTTTAGTGATACAGGGTAGGGGCTGCCCAAAAGCTACCACTGGAACGGTATCTCCGACTTCTACATGCTCCACTGTGGAAAGACAAAATGATTCAAGAGTTAGACACAATACTGGTAGTCGTATTACTGAGAATGGTTACAAACATTTAATCTGAAATAAACTGACTCTTACATTCAAATTTGATCACTGTAACTATTTTTCTTTTCCATTAGGCACCAGTGATATATCTGGCAATATGTACAATTTATGTGCTTACTTTCAAACCAAAAACTGTAACGCTATATGCCTTTAAACCTGTACATATCATGACACTGGGGCTATCGTATTGATTCTTGATCTGTCGATGAAGTTGAGACATCCAGGTAATAAGATATAGGCAAGGCAACAGTTATTCAAGCGACTGGAAAAGATGGTCAGACAGTCTCTTGTGAAAGACAGCAGATGTCTGAAACGTCCGACCGTTTCAAATTTTATCCAGTTGCTTGTTACCTTGCGTATCATCAGGGCTACTTTTGAGCAGAGAAGAAGAAAAAGCTGGGGACACTAACCTTCTTCAGGTTCAGGAAAGAAGGAGCCTATCGTTGGCTGAACCCAAGTCGTGTCGCTGTTGCACTTCTTCATCATATTCCGCATCAGCAGCTTTTCGTACTGGCGTTTCTCTCGGATTCTTTGTATGTCCCATCTGAAATCAGCCATACACAAAAATTGTTACTGGAGTACATATAGGTGTTCTGGTCAGTAGATCGACTAGCACAACTTAGCAAAATGATTTCTTTTCTTAACAAGCATCTATTTATTGCATTACATGTTTGAAGCATGGGATAACTATATGGTAGTGATGCTTAAATATCCTGGCTTACAAAACTTTGGCTTCTTCAGTATACATGAACTCTCCACAACTAATAGTGTACTTTTCTACATATCGGTACTGTATGGAATGCCAATGACACAGGATAAAGATGGGTCAATGGCTTTTGAGAATTGACATCCAAAAGTAGCTTCTCACCTTTTTCTTTTCTTCTCATCTAACTCGAGTTTTTGATGTCTTCGGTTGTATGCATCATCAGTGATATCCTGTAACAAATGGTGCACATAAAAAAGCATAAGATTAGTTTTTCAGCTAAGGCAGGATTTGATGGGCTATAGACAACAACTTGATAATCTTTTTTTTTTTTTTAAATTTTTTTTAAATTTTTTTTTTCAAACTTTATTCAGATAAACAAAAGATACAATACAGAAACATGTAACAAAAGAATACAGTTTTACATACGCTAACAGATGAATATCTTGATAATCTAAACTGACTTATTTTTTATGGTTGCACTGGTAAAATAGCTTTTGTATCATATATGTTTCATACAAAATACACAATCACAACTCTCCTTGCAGGTCCTGGTCAGGGACATACTTCTTATGTTGAACACATGTATTCTCATGGTTGGAAATGCACATTCACTTACCTCAACAAAGTCTTTTTCATCTAAGGATGAACTTGTCAGATTGTTCACTCTCCATGGAGGCACTAGAAAGAATGAAAGCATTGAATATCATTAAAGTGAGCCGGTGATAGTGCCTACATATGTTCCAAGCTCTCAAATTTCATATATCTATTTGTCTCTCCAAAGTGTTTTATTGAAATGACATATGACTTTACTTGAGTAAGTAAAGACTTACATGACATACATACATATAAATGTTTTCATTTTTATTCCCATTATTCCTCCCACAAACAGTCCCAAATGTTAGGCATTTATCACTCACAGTGTAGATCATCCTTGGAGATTTTCTGAGGAGTTTTGACAGTTAACACAGGGGAGGGCGGTGCTTGGTGTAGCGAGCTGTAGTACTGCGATGACGTTCTCATTATACCATCGATTCCATCGTCCTGTGCGCTATGCCGACCATCCGCAGTTCTACCCCTGACCTCGTGGGACTCCTTTATTTGTGATCTCTGGGAAAAATGAATCGCTCGCTTGATCTTCTTAGCTGCAAGTCTCCTCCCGAATGACGAACTATCTTGAAGTGATCTGTGGAAGGAGATGGGGGAGAGGGTTTGAGAAAGAGCATTCATTATAGTCCTTGCCTGGACCATACTAGTATCTTATACAGCAGATAAAAGGATGTAAGAGTATAAACAACTGTAGCTACACTGTAACAGCATATTTCATCATACTGATAATGTGTCTACCTTCCCAATAAGATTCTTTGCTTCAGTGGCTTCAAAGTCAACAAACCAATGTCTTAGGGGTCATTTGCAGAATGGGGGAATTTTACCACCTAACAGGTGCAGGTCTGGGTGCAGATCTAGGAGTGACTTGAATCAGCATAACACAGATGTATTCAGGACAACGTTTCTTAAAAATGGGAAAGGTTCTTAAAAATGGGAAAGGGAACATCATACGTATTTGCAAGCAAATGTTGTTTATATCCCCACCTTTTGATACCTCTCCTGAGCGGCTGTGAGTCTCTGCTGGTGCTGGGCATCATTTCTGATGACATCATCAGCGGAGAGGAGCAGGAGGAGGTGGGGCTCATGGACGACACCGACGGCGCCGCTTCCCGCTTTACCAGCGACATGCGGCGCTCCATACGCTCCAACCGACATTGCAACTAATAAGGGAGGGAAGAACATGCAATTAGGCCATTTATTTGGCAAGCTTGTGGCATGAACCAAGCTGGTTGTGGATATTGTTATGATAATAATGTTGTTTGCCATCTGCTATGGCTACCCATAGTGCCCTATGCCTCACAGAATGCAATGGGACCCGTGAAACAGTTTACTAGTATTGTAGATTGGGCAGATATTTTCTCCACCATGTTCTGTTGTGGGTTGTTATATTTTTAGGACGAGGGATACTTCAGTATGGAAGTACTGATTACACCATCAGAAATACCCTTTCTTTTAGCCTCCAGCGCGATCAGGACCAAAGCCTTGATATGCAAAACTTGTCTGAGATTTCCAATTATTCTACCAGAAGCACTTCAATTTCCTTCCAAATGGACATTCCCCAAGGATATGTCCTGACACTGTTCTTACACAGTTAGGGAAACTACCAACTGTAAGATGCATTTTTGCCTAACTAACTAGTTGTAACATTACCTTCAGACAGAGTAAACTACAGAAAGACTAAGCTTTCAAAAATAAGTAACATTTGAGTAATGAAGTACCAGGATAAGAGATCTTGATGATTTGATTGTTGTTCATACTGGTCTTTGCTCTTTAACTCATGGTAACTTATGGTAAATACGTTTGCAGTAAGCATACGGCCCCCCATGAATTATGGTAGATCCCAATAAGGAGTCAGGTGACAAGTCCAGACGACTCCATTGTAATCATGGTGATGATATTCAATGACATATTTCACCAGACTTATAAAATAATCGAACTACAAAAATCAAAATCAGGAATTCATAGTAGAGTACATCTCTTAGAAATGGTCACCTTAATTTCGGTGAATCTGTTACAAAATTAACCTTATTGCTGCCCTAGCCGCCCTAACAATCCGAAATGGTTTCGCCCTATCGAATTGCATAGCCACGATGTGCGTTGAAGAGTCAACGTCATTCAGCTACTCTGACACAGAGCATGCACCAAGTGCACATCGTCACGACGGAGAAACTAGCCTTCTTTCCCGGAGAAAAGATCGAAATTACAAGTCTTTAATATCTGGGTCACCGGAAGTGGACATCGCACGAACCGGAAGTGGCCGTTTTCCATCGTCACACCGTAGAAAGACAATGCGATGTGCGGCCACGCTTGGACATGTGGCAAAAATAGACCCATGAAAGTCAACACAAGAGCACTAAACAACCTCAAAATCGTAGAGACGTTATTCCTATGTCTTTCCACATCGGAAATCCATGATGTCCCCGTCTCCCCGTATTCCTGCGACCCAATCAATGATGCGGACTGCGACCGAATTTCAAATGGTTCGCAAGCCGGTCATGTTGGAAGCAGACGGGATTTCGTTAAATTCCCCTTCGCAAACACAACAAACCTACAATAAAAATCACTTCTGGGTCGGAATCTATCCCCAGAATAACACCGTAACAGATTGACGAGGTGTAAATAATGCTCCGATAAGGATACATGCTGTAATGACCGAGATCTTCGCTGTTAAACAGCTGGCATGATCAGAGCAGTTGGAAATTCTACTGCCACCGGCCATGTTGGAAAAATGGTAGGGTTTGTTTCCAAGCCCGATCTGACCACAAATACATCCCTACAGACTCAGACAACGGGAAACATTGGCAAACAAAAGATAAATCTATGAGAAAATTAGGATCCTGATACTCACAGCTTCTTTGTCTTCCCTCTCCTTTGCTAATTGTTTCTCCTTCTGTTGAAGTTGTTCTTGCTGCTCTTGGATGAGGTCGAGGTGCAACAACAAAAGCTCCTTCAATTGTTTCACCTGCTTCTTCAAATCCTCAGAGTTTTCGGTGTCTTTGGCACCATGTCCTACAGGTTTGGGTTCCTTCGCGTCGCCCTGTGTGCCGTTGGTGGGTTTTGATTCCTCGGAATCCCGTAAACAATTCGCCTGGTCGCTAGTGTCCTCGTGATTTGCATTTGACAAATCTCCATTGAGCGTGGCGTTGAGTGTGGCTACTTTGGCGGCCAGGTTACGTCCTTTGGCGAGCGCTTTGGGCTCCAGCTTGATCTTGGAGGGTCCGCAGACTTCGGACTTCATGTTTTCTGTGGCCATAACCTTGCGATCGCGGGCGAGAGCCGTAAATCGGGGCGAAGCGGCGTCCCTCCGCGGCTGAGGCAGCCAGACAGAGACGGTAGCCATTTACAAACCAATCCGACTGTACCACTGGGCGGGGGTGGGCAGGGTGGCCATTTTGTCACGCTTGGGGCTCTCACGGACACTAAAAGTAAACAGATAGATGGATGGATGGACATTGAAACAGGTCTGTAACTACAAAATGCACTGGTGTGGTAACAAGAAAAGTGACCCGTCCTTTAGGTGAAGTTACTGTTAAAACGTTTGCCTTGACAAAGTAGGCTAACGTGACAAACGTTAGAATATTCAATTTATAGGATTGCAAATTGACTCGCTGTTCATGTTTTACAAGCTGATATTGTTTGTTACTTGAATGTTTCATGGGGTAATCTAATCATGGTTTCTATATTTTTCGCATATCCACCGCGTAGTACGCGCGTAAGCTTTTCCCTTCAAGTTAATTACGCATAAAGATATGTTCTTTTCAAATGAAAAAGTACTCATTCGCAAATTAAGTATAGTTTTACTTACGCCTATGATACTGAATCCGCCAGCAGATAAGTGACGCGTGGAGGTAAGTAATGGTCGTTGGCGTAAACGTCGACATAAATCTGGGCCAGTGCGTCAGTAATCCCTTGCATTAGATGACGTTTTTACGTCAGTGCTGTTGCTATAGGCAACCGATATGTTTATGCATACACACGGCTGAGTTTTAGCCTCCACCAGGCCAGGCCTTCCTACGGGGCGGATGGATCGTACAATTTGTCCGAAAAAGGAATAATTAGCCAGTAGAGTCAATCCACAGTTGCATTTCGCCCACATAACCTTTTTAACCTGCAAATGAAACCCTGGCAAATATTCTCCCTATGATCCCCTATAGCCGGCGTAGTTAGTCTGGTAGAGACTAGCTGAGTTGAGCCAGTGGGAAGGGGTCTGAAGAAACTGTAGTTGTGTCTCCTTAGGCGCGGCCCTCACGATTCACACATGTTGTTCACGAAATGTCACGGCTCGTACTCATAGGGTATGTCTTGCAGCTTCCTCGGGTTTTACCCCAATACTGCTAAACGTCCCATCTACTCCACCATTCATCCTGAACCGCCCCCTGACTGTTGTAAAAGAGAAATAGCACTCCGGACGGTTTTCTCAAATGGCTTTCATGAGAGTTCATCAACGTTACAGGATAGCTGTTAATGACGTTAATTAAAGCGTAAGGTATGCGTGTTCCTGAAGTGGTCGATATGCGCGATATGAGCTGGGTGCGCAAAGTTGTGACTTCTAGATCATTGATATGATGCAATTAAAAGTGAATTACCGTCGGCTATTCACATGACAGTATTAATGGATTACTGGAAATTGGTAATATGAAGGGCATTATATCAATGTCCTTGGTAATATCGTGTGGGAGGGCAACTTGTAAAGGTGTGCATGCACCCTTGCCCTCCCTTACACTTTGCGCATAAAACCCAAATAAATAGATAGATGAATAAACAATATGTGCTGTTTAGATGCATAGATTAAATTAAATGAGGGAAGTCCGGTTCGAACATACATCGATATCGCCCCTCAAATCCCCTTACTTTCATCAGTTCACCATTATCTAGAGAACGAACGATCAATGGACGTGTTTAATCCTAATCGCTTCATCTGCGCGTAACCCGGCGATTCGCCCTGCGGACGCAGACTCACTGACACGTGGAACAAACCATGTGGAACTGAGGGGGGTCGAAAGTTGTTTTTACTGTTACCCATATGGGCAAAAGATTTCTCTCCAAGCAATCACTGAATACTGCACTGAGTACTGCTTGTTAGGGCACATTCTAGTGTCGGTCTATTTTTCAATGGGCAAAGTTGCAATAAGAATAGACCTTCTCTCAAGCAGAGGTTAGCGGCTCCGGCTTGTTTTGGACGTCGTATGCGGGTCTGGGATTGCATTCATTGTCAGGGGCTCTGATACGTTTGCGCCGCCAGCCAAAACCGTTTGGCTGTCAGACAAAAAGAAAACCTGACAAAATAGAAAGCCCGATAAAAACGCCGTCCAACACAACCCGGAGCCTGACCTCTGCTTGGAGAGTGATGGACGGGCGTGTGTCAGACTTCAGATGTAGTCATCCGAAGCTCTCATCCTGGTCAGATTTCAGCTGATTTTACACAAAGGCTCTGTGCGGCTTGGTCATGCATTATCCAGTGACCAGGCAAACCACATGCCTCTGACCCCTTCACAATTCATCCGTATATATTCCCCCTCTAAAATGGATTTCAGCAGACACAAACACATGGCTTTATTCTATCACGATCCCTACTCTGATACTGACATTAACAAAACATAGACGCCGCCATTTGTGATTTGTTTAATTTGCGCCATCTTTATGTGGTGCCGTCAGGCTGACACGCATTCGGGGCCATTCATAGCCACACGAGACGACTTGTTGATATTCGACGCTTCCCCTCGACGCGTGGACTTTGTCATGTATGTTTTGAACTTTCCTTTGGTGGGAGTTTGTATGAACAAGGATGCCATTTGATTGCTCAAGGTCTGACGCAAGCCGTCTCCTAGGTAACCGTATCACGGCTTGATCGGACCAGAGCCCCTCAAATGACAAGATGTCTTCTCGACGCACTCGAGCCTTAAAACGCTGTTTCAAGTGAATCGAGACATATCGCCGTGAAGAGGCATGCTTAAGCATAGGTTTCATGTATGCTAATGTACGCCACTCAGCGTACACATTTGATGGCGGATGGGAGGTTTGATATAATGATAACGGTTTATTCAGTTCTAAATCTTGTTAAGCTCATCCCATATCGCAGCCAAATGCTGAATTGCGTGGAGAAACTTCGAGTATTAGGTACAATATTGCACTAAAACAGTAACCACTATGCCGGTGGCTCATGAATTAAATATATCACACATAGTCAGATTTCAAAATGTCCGTAGGTCGCTTAGGGAGTACAGAAACATCGCAGATTCAACAGATTCACGACATATAAGTCTATACATAGAATATCTCGAGATGTTTCCGACAAATAAGCGAGTTTTCAAAAGTTCCAGCCATACACTTTGGTACAAGGTTATCTAAACAAGTAAACAATGGCAACTACAAGTTCAGTTATCGAATCATGAAATTGATATATATCAGTTTTCGGGAAGATACTAGTCATTAGATATAGTAATGGATAGAGATATCAGGTTATCGTACTTGTGTGATTGTCGATTGCGGATTACCTGCTATCCATAACAGAGCCGTACAACCTGGCATAATTAGAAAAAAAACAAGACTGTCTAGAGGCAGGCTGACATAAGAGTCTATAAAAGGAACAGTATCTACAGTAGACAGGCTTTCACAAATTCGCAACCAAATTTGGCATCACATCTATAAAATAAATTGAAAGTGTACTGATTTCAAACGATGTTTATTGCCATTTTATAGTTTGAGTGCTATCATTATTACTACAGCCATTTCCATGATTTCGAAGGAAGCTATGTACAATGTACATGTCATTTTCGCCCTGTGAGAGCTATTCATAGAGATACTCTAGTACAATGTAACGTCCCAACACATGTGAACAAAGAATCTTGTGAATCATAATTTCACACCCATGTAACAAACTAATGTACATGTGTATATGCATTTTTGTATTTGTTCATCTTTTCCATTTTTCTTTAAATTTTGCATCATACCTATGGTTCGACGGTATACGTGAGTACACCAAATAAAGGTAATTGTCTGCACCAATAATGACTATAGAGGGACAAAGTTGTATGATATTACCGATCATGAAGCAGCTTCTGCCTAATCTCCAAGCAGATCTACACGGGGCGCGAAAATCGTATATGCTAGCCAGAGAAGGTCCAGTCAGTCTGCTTGGAGATTAGCTTCTGCCATGATTTCTGCCATCTTCCTAAGTCCAATGACTAATGAATACGATGTGCACTGAATCTAAATTGCACACTTTTCACATTGCAAAGACGAAGAAACTTTTAACGTAACATGTCTGTAAAGAGAGACAGATGTCTATTCTAGTCAACACAATAAATGCACTCACTTATCAATCTATTGTCGGATGGTATTCTAGTCTTTGAAGCTCTGATAGCCACTGCTATTTCTTCTATTGTATCTAAAGCCAGCATATACACCAATCACACCAATCACAAGACAACAGATGGGAAATGCAATAGCCAATCCCAGACCAGCTCCTGTTAGACCAGAATGCGCCCCATCGTGCTTAGCGATGGTTATGACTGACACACATACTTCCTTTCCCATTGCTGACCCCTGAACCTTCGCCATCAGACAAATGCGATATTTTGTATCTGGAAGAAGATTGTTGATGCCAAAGGAAGTTACTTTGTTCCAACCACTATACCTCACGGAAGAATGTTTGTAACCCCAAGAAACCTGAAATACGACATTCGGATCACTGGAGGCCCATGATAGTTTCACAGCTTGCTCAGAAATGCTGTCAATACTGAAATTGAAAAGCTTGGCACCTGGCGGTAAAGTAGGAGGAATGACTGTGGAGACATTGGAGACGGTTACCATGGTAACGTTAGCGGGGATTGTCGTCTGATGCACGGTGGTTGAGGGCGGAACCGTAGTGTTTCCACAGAAGTAATGCAGGGGTACTTTACTCACCATCTGACCTTTCAAGTCCCCTGGAGTCTCACAGTTCAGAGCGTGCCCCTTTGTGATTCCGAGGAGCCCCCGAATAGTAGCGTTTTCCAGCCATTCTCGCAAAGGGAGCAGATCACAACCGCAGTTCCATGGGTTTTGGTCCATGGTAAGATTTTTCAACTGCGGCATTTCAGAAAATGCCGACGGAGCTATAGTCTGCATCATATTGCCAGAAAGAAACAGTGACTTCAACGAAGACTTTTCAATACCACTGAAACTATTGTTATCAATTTGGCTCAAATCATTAAAGCTTAGATCCAGAAGCTGCAGTTTGATAGAGCTGGGTAGAATCACATCGTCGACAAATGTCAACTTATTTCTCGCCAAATAGAGGCCTGCTAGATTAGATAGCTTTCCAAGGGCTTCACTAGGGAATTTTACCACATTATTTTCCTCGAGATACAACAGACTTAGAGCCGTTAGGTCTTCAAACTGATGAGGACCTAGAGTTAAGTTACCATAATAAGCTATACTGTTCAAACGAAGTACCTGAAGGCTGGCAGGAAGATTGCCTGGAATGCAGAGTCCTATGTTGTTGTCAGACAAATCAAGCTCTTTGAGATTATGAAGCGATCTTAGTTTGATAGAAATTTGTTCAGAGCACTGGAAGGAATTCTCCGCCAGATTCAGTTGCTGTAAAGTGATAGGAAGAAGGTCGTCGGAAACTTCACTGACGAGGTTGTCCTGTAGATCTAGGGATGAGAGGTTCTCCAGGTTGACGAGTGTCTGGTCATTGATGTTGGAGATGCGGTTCTGCCGGAGGATGAGTTCGGTGGTGTTGTAGGGGAGGTCTGGCGGCCGCGGGAGGGTGGTCAGGAGCGCCCGGCTGCAGTCTACTCTTGTGCCGTTACATCTGTGAAAACATCCATAATACATATTAGGCATCACATTTCTTTCGTAGGTTGTATTTCTTTCTGCTATTCATTTGAGAAGTTGTGATTTGACCAAAAGGAAATGGGAACGGGTTGACTAGTACCAATATTCTCTATCACAAAGCAATTTGAACTGGTCACCATAAGTATTGGACTCCCTATATTGGCTATAATGAACAAACATGAAATTTCAACAAACTTGCTCAGACAACAACATCATCAGATACATACTTGCAAACTGACGGACACGATGCAGTCGCCGTCGCCATAGCAACCAATAAGATTAGGGAATATATCATCATTGTAGACCTGTTGTGATTGGTTGTTGGCGTAAAACCCTGTAGGCACGGATAAAGATCGTCAGATCATGTCGCAAAAGTAATCCTGATGTTTTTCCATATCAAGTCATGATTTTACAGGAATGAAAACTGACAATACATCAACATTTCACGTTGACCTTAATGTCTTTTGCAGAATTCTAAGATCATGATATCATGCAGCGGTGTCGCCCCTTTGGAATAGCATCTTCAATCTAAAGATGGAAATAGTTTGAGTCCGTCTATGACGCTTGCCATGTTTAATTTACAATGTTCCCTATTTATCACTTAAATCGTAGTCCGTATAAAGAAGGGTGTAAATTGAGGACGTAAAGTACTAGCATTTAGTAGGAAATGAAAAGGGCTGTTTTCTCTTATCAACGCATCGGTACTATGATAAGTCTATCATTTGGGCCATCTCAGTACGTAATGGAATTGTTTCCACAGTTTATAATTAGTTGGTCAAGGTCCAACTATTCCAACATCAATATGGTAGGGGGTAGACCTGGACTTGCACCTTACAAATACAATATTGTACACCGGCATTAGATGTTAGACCATAACATGAACCGCGTGCTATACTTACGTCCTGTAACTAGCCCTTATTTGGTCTTCTTGCTCACCGTAGAGATAGATATCTCAGACGGGGGTATATTTAGCTCCAACTGAGCGTTTAAGGGTCGTTCATATGAACCTATCAACTGTGGTCCAGGACCAGAATGCACCGCGAGTCAAACGTGTCAACCTGTGACGTTTCTACAATCAATGGCAGTTACGAGTTATTTGGTAAATCATTTACAAAACGACAGTACAAAGTAAACATACTTCGTAATGGCTTGAAAGGGAATGGAGTAAATTGATAACCCATCTGCTGTGGTAAACACACCTGTGTAATTGTACTTTGGTCTCAACATGGTGGTGGTGCACGGTTGCAGTTGCTGAGTTTGTTAACAGGTGTCGCTTGTAAATCACGTCCAAAATTGCGACACCTTGTCACGGTCAGACAAAACCGTCAACTTGTAAAAGCCATGTTTGCCATTGGCATGACGCTTACAAAATCCCACTCAATGGATTTGTACATGTATTATTTAAGATTGACAGCACAGACGCATATGGTTTCACAGTTTTTATTTTTACAATTGTTTGCACACAACATATTGCTAAGATTGTGATAAAACAGTTTTACGTGCTACAATGTATGGAAACAAATGATATTATAATTTGAACTTGTTAACCACTTTAATCTGCACGTTACAGAAAGCTTGTAGGGTATGGTGTTGTCACCACACCCAACAGTGAAATATAAGATAATATTGCAACAGGAGAAGCCACACTCGCTTTAGCGACACTGTAAGCAAACTCTCTGTACATCAAAATGAAAAGTAACACCTTATCTTAGACTTCGTGGTGCTACAATAAGTATGCCCCAACCTGGTTGTAAAACAGTTTTCTAAGTCACTTCCCCTACAGATCTGTTACACCAAGTGCTAAATTTAAAGACATCACATCACTTGCATAACCTCTTGGGGTGCAATTGTTGTAACTTGTATTCGTCTTTGAAAAAAGTATTTGAAAAATCTAAAATCTGTGCTTTCACAAGGATGTGATATATCTTAGCTTTACACATTCAAATTATGTACACTCTGGTTCACTTTACAAAAATATTCAATTCCTCACTACTTTAACATTCACCCTTTTGGTAATAATATATTTCACCCCTGAGATGTGTACGGTAAGGCACGATGTGTTGTGTTTAGCTGTGTAGCATTCAATCATCCAGGCCGTTGAGAGCGCTGGTGAACCTCATGATCTGGTCCAGACTCGCAAGCTTCAGCTTGTTCGATATGAACTGGTAGAAGAACTCAGGAGCCTTCAGAAAAAAAAGAATAACTTATTGTTATCGTACATAGCAACAATGCTGCTTTATATGAAATAGTTTTAGTTGCAAGTTGTAGTTCTTAGAGGCTTTTAGTAATCTACTAAATCTGCTTGTCGACAATTTCTATGTGATCGAAACAAGGCCAACGTTAGTTATCCTTGTACAGACAAGGTATGGATCCCATGAAACTCAGCTTAATAAATCAATACTAGCAAGTTTTTAAACTCACCTCTCCTCTTAAGGATTGCAAGAAGTGCAGCTGTGGTCCTGTCAGCTCTCTCAGGACGTTCCTGTCAAACACACAGAGGCATAACTGTTTACTTGCGGAAAGAAAGATGGCTTCTGTCACCCTGTGTAACGTTGCTGTTCGTCTTGTTGGCTTAAAATAACCCTCGTCCAACACAAAATCTATGATGTTCATTAGGCTGACCAAGTAGGTCAAAGAGAAATGGTCCCAGGATTCTTCGTTGGGGGCACCAAATTCCCTTGGCTATCAATAGTCTTTGTCTGAGAGGGCTAGGCTCTCAATCTAGTCTAAGTAGAGATATTCTGTGGGACTTCTTACTTCTCCAGCTGGTTCTGTGTTATCCATTTATCCACGTCCGCCTGTTTCCAGTCCAGCACACGTGGTTTTGCGGGAGGCATGATGGGTAACGCCCCCGCACCGCCGGCTCCCACCTCCGCTGCTTCCATCTTTTGGACTAGTTGTGCAGTCTTGCCTCTCTGCCCTGCAAAGTTAAAAGTAAAATATGATGGGGACTGTAAATTTGCTTTTATAGATGTAGACAAAGTGAGTGGAACGGTTGTTGAACAGTTACTGCACTGTTCTAACAAAGTTTTGATATAGAAATTGTTTCAGCCTCACTAGTATACCTTTTGGTACCAGCCTCCGTAGTGACCGCTGGCTCAAAAAAAATCGCTTGCTAGCCAGCGGTCACTACGGTGGCTGGTACTCAGGCTATTATCAACATGGATGTTTACCTAGCTCTTTGATGAGTTTTCCAATGGAGTCTTCAAACTTGTGCTGTGCGCTGAAGTCGAAGTACAGCTTGGCTCCCAAGATGGCGCCCAGCCAGCCGTCCGGCTTGTATTTTGCCTCCATCATCAGCGGCACGATTTGCTTACGTAGCTGAAACGTGTACTCCGCCTCTGTTGAGGCCGGGGAAAAACATCAACCATAAGACCACAATTCAACATTACTGCAAAGTTCATCGTGCTATCATTCGCATTTGCTGACAGGCATCTTGAAAAATATATTTTTCATACCCTCGCCTCTTTGACCTAAAAGGCCCTTGAAGTTTTACTACATGTATCAAACCGTCGACGACGCTAAATGTCATATGTATGATAAAGGCTATATTATATCTTAGCATCACACGGAATTCGATTTTAAACAATGTGTAATACTATGGCAAACAAGTTTTGGAAAAAAAGAACCCACCGGTTCTGCAGTTTGGGCTCTCCTTGTACTTTTGAGACATGCAGATGAGCACGACTGCAGAGTTCTCCACCGCCTCGGCCATGGCCTGCAGCGTGGACCCGCCCATCTGCTCCAGGTCCATCCACACACGGTACCCGAGCGACTGCAGGCGGTCCTTCACCTGTGGATAGGGTGTTCAACATTTCATACTCATCTATAGTGGAATACAATTGCCTCGTAAATAGCGAGTTGTGGAACCTCTTGCACGCTTTTCCTTCAAGGCGGGCTTCGAAGGCATTCATATTTTGTGCCTCACTCGATTTGGTACCGAAATCTGGTCTGGTCCAAAGACTAATTTCATATTTCATAAGTAGTTTGGTGAAGGAGGAGGGGACTCTGTGACTTCTTGGGACTGATGGATGTAAGCTGTATGGAGCCTCGCAGGATAACTGAAAGGAGCATATAGAAAGATAAATTCTCGGATAACCACAAACCTTGATGAGTGTTTTCTGATGGTCCCATTGGTAGCTGATCATGATGTGCGGTCCGCCGCCCTCCTGAAGGTCTTCTATGCTGGACTCTTCCGACTTCTCTGTCAGCTCTTTTGCCTTTTCCTCTGCACAAGAAGTAAAACGTATATGTTGGGAATTTCGCTCATATAAATCATTGCACAAGAATGTTCACATTCATAATTATGTGTCATGGACAGAAACAGTAGAACATTGTGCAAGGTGCAGTTATTTACTCATGTGTGTATATGTGCTTTTTATACCAACGCCGTTTTGAAAATTTTGACCTTTCTCAAACTAATAGTGAGGAAGAGAGTTCTTACCCCTCGCTTGTTTATCAAGCACCCACAAAGCTCCGTTAGCTGCCTTGGCAATCTCTGGGTTCTTGCTGTCCTTCAACCTGAAACGTACTTAAACTGTGAGATCAGTCAACATATAAGAACATCATCGACAGAGTCGTTGGATTTGTTCGTATGCCAACATCTCCGTAATCGACAAACAGAGATCAACGACATATGGGCAGATTCAAATCCATAGACAAATCCATAGAAACATATCTGCTGAGTACATTCTGACCTTTTGAGCTGGTACATGAGCCTTGGTTCGGCTCGGATCTTGTCCTTGTTGTCATCGTGGAAGGCCAGCTGCCAGACGGCCCTGGCACCCTGCTCCTGCTCCTCCTCATCCCCCGTCTCCATCAGCTGCACCAGGAGGGGGAGGGCGCCTTTCTCCACGATCATCACCTGATGGCAGGAGGAAACAGGGATGCTACTGTCATGAAAGGATACATGTTTCGGTATGATAGGCTAAAGCATATAGATGCCACAATAGACCAATTACGACGGCCATTTCTGATTTCCTGGGGTCAGCTCGGGGTCATGTACCAAAACGAGGCTAGAGAGGAGACAGCCTATTTATAATCCTGTATTGCAATATGAGTATGCCTCGTTTTGGTCACAGGTGGATGACCCCCGAGGCTGAACCCGGGAAAATCAAAATGGCCGCCGTAATTGGCAAGTGGTCTATTACCAATTTCATCACGCTAACTCTTTTTCATATCGACTGTAATCATTTTCAGATAACAATTGATGTTCGAGTTTGAAATTTGATTTGATTTGATATTACAGCTGCGTTTGTAGGAAAATAAATGCAGACCTTATTGTCGTCGTTCTGCGCCAGTTGGCTGATGCCCATGGCCATCTCCATGGCCGAGAAGCCCTGAGACCGCATCGATCCGCTGTCCACTGCCTCCGTAAACACCGTCAGGATGAAGCCGATCACGCTATCGTCCGTCATGATCAGCTCGTTGTCCTCCTCACCTGATAAGATAACATAAGATAAGATAAGCATACGCTTCAGATCCTTGTTATTTTCTTTGGATACACAGACTTGAATGGCCTCTCAAATGACGATGGGTAGCTATGATATAGTCCTTATAGGAACTTACCCTACTTTGCGTGATCATGCCGATTTCGGCAATACTTCATGTAAGACAAGGATAGCTAAAAAAAAACTTTATAAAAACAAGGGAATCATGTATTTTGCACGATCAACAAACAAAAGCGTCTCAAAGTCGTATGGTTTACAAAGGGGCCTCACCAACGATGTAAGCCAGAGTCATAACTGTGACTGTCTTGAGTTCCTCGTCGGACGTGTTTATCCAGGGCAGGAGATGGTCGATCAGACCCAGCTGCCTGAGGATGGTTCGGTTTTCGATGACTTTGGCACAGTTGTGGAGGATTCCTAGCGAGCACTTCACCAGCCAGTTGTGTTCCTATAGAAGTGGTATGATTGTTTCCCGTTTAATATTCTATGAAGTGCTGTTAAGACGGTGACGAGCATTTTTGAAACGGTATATTTGGTTTATTACCCCCATAAGATTAAAAGTAAAAGTATTTTTTTCACGGCTGGACACTGATGGCTCTCTAAGCCATCTACAATTGTACTAGTGAGTATGACGCCCAGGCGTACTTCCCTGTACCTCACTGGGATGGGAGAATTTCCTTCTTCCCAGCCCACTGATCCATTTACAAAATGTTTAAATAATGGTCAATCAAAGATGTATCAAATATTAGTATTCCAAATCTCTTGTCAACGATGCGCTTGGTCAACACAGGAGTAAATATTACACCCACGAACCCCTGACGGCTGCCAACAGGCACATAGCAGATCATTATTTGTTTGTGTGCTTCACGTAATTAGTAACCCGGGCACAAAGACAAGGTGCATATCCTCTACACCACCTTAAGTCAGTTCGCTATGTATATGTCGCTATGGTACCATAGGCCCCTTATCAAGCATCGGGGCAAGATTTTTCCCTTGCGTTTAGCAGTGCAAAATTCTTAGCCTGGAATCCAAACCTATTATAGCCCCCGAGTCTCCTCTCCGCAAATACGTTTTTTGCGGAGAGGAGACTCAGGAGCTATTATAGGTTTGTCGCTATCAAACCCATAAGTGTAACCTCCACCAGGCTTTTCTAAAGGGTTTTGGATAGTAGAATTCGCCGACATAAAAAGGGTAAATAATTGGCCAGGAGAATCAGTCCGCCGTAAGGGCAACATTTTCTCTGCACCACATTGATGCCGAACCCCTGGCAGATCATTCTCACTGTTTGGCAAAATTTTGCTATTTTTCAGCCTGTTAGTCTGATGGAGACTACTATAAGTAAATCAACGCTGAGCGTAGTACAAACCAACACCTACGTTGTTTGTCTGAAACGATTTCTTATATTCCTTCAGTTCCTCTATGAGCATGGGGAAGAGCCCGGTCTTTCCTAGCCTTTTTGCAAAGTTGAAGCTTGCGTCAGAAAAACTCCAGCAACAGTTTCTGATGGCGTAGTAGCACTCCCACACCTCATTGTCATTAAACAGCTTGCCGGTGGACTTGAGGAATTTAAGGTAGTCCGTAAAGACGCCGGCCGCCCCGATCTTGGTGAGATGTTCCCCCTGGATATGCCTATGAATCTTTCCATCGAAGTTCCAGTAAGGATCGTCGATGTCGTTGTCGACTCGGCGGTAGACGTCGCTAATGCTGGATTCGTCTCCTTTCTTCTCCTTCACTTGAGCCACGCCCCTGTCCATGATCTTGAGGATCGGTTTCATCTCAGGGTGTTGGTCCAAGAGGCGGGCTAGCTTCTCCTCGTCTGTCTCCGCGACCTACAGGTTAAAGTATTAGATGACAGATTAAAACGCAACGCAAACTCTTTTCATACTATGATGTCTAGGAATCGTGTTTTGTGCCGTACCTGCATGCAGGTATTCTAGTGGATGGTTATATCCATGTGGAGTCGCAGACTAGTCTACCCTACATGTAATAATTAACCTTTGATATGTTGCCATTATCTAATTTTGTCAGTCAACCTGTTTTAATATTTGCGCAGTGAAACATCGGAATGACTTAGTCTAAAATGTCCTTTCATTTTTCTTGAAATCTGACCCGGTCGACAGATCAGATTGTAAGCACCATGTAACTCTGAAAAGATCGTTCACCTGTTGTTTTGTTGTCGTGGAGGCCGCCATCTTGGATTGGACCCCCGCCTTCCCCCTCCACTTTACGGACGCCTGCGCGGCGCTCACCACAGGTGCAGCCGGCTTCTCGTCATAGCCGCCGACTGGCTTGGTCGGTGCTGAGCCCATCACCTCGCGATCTTCAACATTTATAACAACTAAGCGGCTAAGACTCTTTAAAACAGAATGAAGACACTAGTACTGCGTACTCTGAACTCTCTTGTCAGCATGTAGCTATTGACGACGTCTTCAGTGATGTCACTGAGTCAATATTACCCTCTACACTACACGAACACCTTGGTGGCTGTTCAGACAACAAACAACGTCTGCGAAGAAGCTACAGACAGTACACCACTGCAGTCGACAACGCGGACAGTGACACGGAATCTGTTTCCGCCCCGCCCATTGTTGTTGTTCGTTGCTAAGGCTTAAGACAGGTGTGTTCCTGCCAGGGGTCACGGCACGCAATGCATTCATTTACAGTCCATTCATGTCAGCGTTATGGGTTAGGGACGGCTTAAACAACTTAACTGCATTACTCAGCGGGGTATCTGGTATATATAGTTGGGCCCGGGTGTGACATGACTGAATACAAAAGACAGTTTGGGAAAAAACTTCGGATCACCCCATATAGAATTGTTAGAATGACATAGCAATCACACTACTCGGGCGTTCTTAATGGCCAGGGGAGCATAATTTTCAGCGCGCAAGGATACCGCTAAGTGAGGCCCAAGCCCGAAAGGCTTCAGATATTAATCCTTGAAACTTTATTGTTGACTTTTCCGTCATTGTGCTACATGGTCTTTCAACTTGAAAATCCATGTAGCACAATGACGAAATAATCAACAATGAAACACGGACACTTATGCATAGACATTTGAATCATTCGACCATTTTTGTCACTATATTTGGTTGGGACACACGCCCCATCAAACTAAGGTGAATGTTGAAGTTCTTTTCAAAAGTCCAAATGTTTCATTGTTGACATTTTGACGCTGTGTCAAAGTTGTGTCCATCTCTGTCTAAGGTAACGTTACCTACTTCCGGAATATCATGGAAATCCGTCGTTTCTTTGTTTAGTTGTCCTTTAACAAAACGCCCCTGCAGTTTTTGCTGACCACAAATATGCGGAAAACCAGACAGACACACTAAAACCATTTTTCATGGAGGTAATAGCTATCTTTATTTGGAAACTCATGCCTGAATGATAATTGGAAGAGTACACACAGATACGATAACGTAAAAGTGTGATAATTTATCTACTTCTTTGTTTATATAAACGTAGACGGCCTTGGTTATCAAACCGCCCTCTTTGCGACCGACGCGTGTCGTTACCTTTGACCAGTCGCACCATTTACTGAGATAAATCATCTTAATGTGTTTACTGTACTGTTTACACCATTTGGCGTGACATTCTATTTTTGTTACATGTACAATCGGTAACACTGGTAGCAATGGCGACCTGTAGCCGTATTTACGTTCTGTCGCTTATTGCAATACTCTGCTACCTAGTTTTCCCTTCACGTGGAGAAGAAATCACAGTAACAACACGGAGCGGAGATCTAAGAGGAAAGAAGGTCGCTCCTGACAACGGCACCGCCCTCGACATTTTCCTCGGGGTGCCCTTCGCGACGCCCCCGACGGGAGACCGCAGGTTCATGCCCCCCGAGCCCGTGCAGCCCTGGACAGGTGTGAAGGACGCGACAGCCTTCGGGCCAGCCTGCCCTCAGGACGCCGATGATGTACTATCCATCTTACCTGAAGAAGCCAACAATACGTCTGAAGACTGTCTATATTTGGATATCTACACTCCTCAGGTTTGTTTGTATCATCAAACCTTATATAATGCTTTAATAGGTCCCAATTGGAAACGGGGTCCCCGCCGGGTACTTCACGAGCAGTTTTTGGCACTTTCGGACGCGACCCCTACGTTATACGTGACCCAGTGGGACACCCTGCGGCTGCCGGGCTATTCTTTAGTCCGGCCGGGACCCCGAATCATTTTAACTTGGACTCAAAATCAACGTGGGGCTCGGTAACAAATAGACACCGTGAGCTAATCTCATTTTAGAATACGGACACATTTTAAGATGGTCCATGCAACTTTAATTTTGTTTCCTAGGCCAATGATTCAGCTGTCCCCCTGCCCGTGATGATCTGGATCCATGGCGGTGCGTACCGGTTCGGCTCCGGTAAGGAATACGAGGGCGTGTTCTTGGCCAGGCGAGGCGTTGTGCTGGTCTCCATCAACTACCGGATAGGGGCACTGGGTAAGGAGAAAGAGATGGCAGTAAGGAAAGACCCATGTGTCGAACTCTCTGATTTGAATGATTCTATTCTGACTTCTGCAAGTGTTGCTTTACAAAAGCATAAAAAATATCTGTAGTCCTTATATTCGATATTCGAATATAACGATAATCAAATCGGTTTGAGAAAGACCAGAATACTAGTCGAAAGCTTGTTGGTACGCGCTTTATTTCTGCGTAGGGAAATAATGTGTAGATTCATTAATCTGTAAGCCTGGTGTGTAACGTTCAACGTTGCTATGAACCTGTCTCTTAAATTCTTGTCACACTTAATTGCAGAAGTGGTAGAAATTGTGTGTTTTAAATCGACATATTATATGTCCCACAGGGTGGTTAAGCACAGGGGATGAGCAAGCGCCAGGAAACAACGGTCTATTGGACCAGATAGAAGCAATGAGATGGGTTCGGGACAACATCCGGGCATTTGGAGGCGATCGTGACAGAGTGACCATATTTGGGCAGAGCGCTGGAGGTTCCAGTGTGTCGCTCCACATGTTCTTACCAATGAGCGAAGGTCGTTTTTTTTGCATCAACTATTTTTAACGTATCAGTACATAGCAACAACCGTTGACCATTACCCTAGATGTAAAACAAACAGTATATTTGCATTTGCTATTGCTCCAAACCTGGGTTCATAGCTTTATCTCTGGCCTAAATGGCAGGAAAGGGCAGAAAAGTTATCTTTACAGATACAAATATCATTACTTTTGTCTTATTTTCGTCATCCAACAGTGTAAAGAAATTATGTGCGCGTAAAACTATATTGCGCAAATAAACATCATTTATAGAGTTTCTATCCTTTTTTGTATAACTTAACATATTCTCTAGCCTCTTTCGCAGACTTCCTAGAAAGGCGGCGTATATATTATGGGGAGGGGGGAACGCGATTTCTTACACGGGCCAAGGAGTTATGTCACTGAGGGACGACCCCCTTTCTATACTCCTTGGCCCGTGTAAGAAATCGCTTCACCCCCCTCCCCCAAATATACACACCGCCTTTCTAGGAAGTCTGCGAAGGAGGCTAGCTCGAGGCACCTTCTCGAACACGCCTCCCCCCCCCCCCATCTTACGACCCATCCAAAAGACTGGTGCAATCCCAACCGAGATGTTCTGACCCAGGATTGAACCAGGGTCTCCCAGGTAACAACTATTTGGAACATGGAGCTCAACTTGAAGTTTGCTAGTTGAGCTACATGTATACAGACAATCCTTCCCTTCGCTCACTTATATGCTTATGTTATTTTCACCTTCTGCCAGGCCTGTTCCACCGTGTGATCGCCATGAGCGGGGTGGCGCTGAGCCCGTTTGCTGTTCTGCTTCCTCCGTACCGGGTAGCAGACTATGCCAAGGACCTCGCTACGAAACTCGGCTGCCCAACCGACGTAAGTAGCTAGGCAACGTTTTTGCTTGGTGGATTTTATGCCGAATGTTCGGTTTATATCAAGGAATTAAATCGTTTTGTTGATAATTTAGACGCTTTTGTGATCTTTTGTCTTTCGTATCGAGAATATGGAGTGATGTCGGAGTCGGATGCCTATAAATTCATGACAAAAGCGCACATTAGGCTATCAAACATATCTTCTCATTTCAGAGTTCTAGTTCTATGGTCGCGTGTCTGAGAAAGAAGCCAACGGAACTCTTTTACACAACACGTGTACAGGTAACGGACGTTCATCTATCATGGCTGGAATATCTATATATTAGTTTCGATGTATCAAACAAAAGTGGAGAAGGAGAGAGTGAAAGAGGGAAGCATGGAGAATAGCGTAAAGGTAGTCCCACAAATCTGCATTCAAGATAGTTATTGTACGCCGCTCCGTTATTAGTTATTTTCCGACACTCACCTTGTTTCCCGGCCATGTTGAAGGGCCCGCCGATGATCTCCGTGTGGGCGCCACACCTGGACGGTCCGGGAGGGGTGATCCCCGAGCCCCCTGCACGACTCCTGCGGGAGGGGCGCTTCTACAAGGTGCCGCTCATGACGGGGACGGTTCCCCGGGAGGACTTCTACGGTAGGTCGACGACCACGTGCGTCCAGTGAATCGTAGCTATCCAACAAAATGAACAAACGTCTTTATTTTCATCAGCAAACCTTCTCTTCTTCTTTACTTTGAGCTTTTTTTGGTTATAAAAAGTCCGAAGTGTCCGAAAACTAATGGCATGCAAATTAAGACACCTGCATGGCGGCATGCGCACCGATGACGTCACGATGATTTCTGTCACCATCTACAGATGCTCCAAACGGAACCAGTCGTGAAACTTTCATCGGCAGGCTCCGGACATGGGTTCAGCGTTACCATAGCAACAGGGAAGCCATGTTTGACGCCCTGCTGCAGGAATACACAGACTGGACTCGACCTGACAACCCTGACGTCATCTGGGACATTGACCTCGAGGTAGGTGAAAGGCGGTCACCGAAACGTCGGCGTGAATAGAATATTTGGTTGTGTACAAAGAATTTTGTCATCCAGTGACTTACCAACCTGATGAAACTATTCACGGAGGTGAGAGAGACGTTGTGTTCATCTTCTTTTGCCAGAGACAGGCTAACTACGGGTACCATTCCCCCACGGACGCGCTAGCCGCCGGCCACTCCGCCTCAGCAGTGGGTACTTACCTGTACTACTTCACACATCGGTCTGACAACGATCCGCATCCGGACAGGTTCGGTACGTCACGCTTTGCACTCTGCAAACTGCTCAATAAAGATCTCACCTTTTTAAGCCGCTTGCGACGTACGCTGTAATTTCTAGACATTATAATCTTGCAATGAGCTTGATGATAGATGCTGCTGCTGATGATGATAATGATGGTTGGTGGATGATGATGATGATGATGATGATGATAATGACGACGATGATGGTCATGATGATGATGACGACGATGATGGTCATGATGATGATGATGATGATGGTTGGAGGTTGGTGGATGTAGATGATGAGGACGATCCCGATGATGATGGATGATAATGATGATGATGATCATCTACCTCCTATGCACTGTGATGATGAGGTAGACAATGTGTCTAATCTATGTTTTCATCTGCTTCAGGTGTTATCCACTCCTTAGAACTACCGTTCCTGTTCGGCCCGCGCGGCATAGAGCCCTACAGACCCACGGTGTACACCGATGTGGACAACACTGTACAGGATAACATGCTCACACTGTGGACCAACTTCGCACGGGATGGGTGAGTCAGACCCTGTTCTTGTAATTGTAGATCCGTATCATGAACGCGCTTATGCAAAAAGCTAGCGATTGCAAGTAGCACCGAAGTACGTCAATGAAGGCTAGACATCCAGGTAATAAGATGCATGAAACAAAAGCTAATCAGGCAGCTGGATAAGTTTTTGTATACGGTCAGATGGTTCAGATAACACTATCTTTGTCAGTGACTAAAGATACTTGGGGGTGGGGTGGATACAATTCTATTTCGCACTACCCACTAGCTATCTTGAAATTGTAACCATGCTAGTATCTAATCTTTTTATGTTCTTTATTCTAAGTAATGTTACATCTAATTTTCCCGTCATAAGGAATCCCACGCCGTCTGCCGTTGCCGGGGTGATATGGGAGCAGTACCAGACGACCTCCCGTCCTTATTTGGAGATAAACAGCTCCCTCGTTCCCAGGAACTTCCTGTTCGCCAGGCGCAATGCATTTTGGAACGACTATTTCCCAAAACTGGTAAACGAATCGAAGTGCGAAGAACCACAAGCCAGTAGAGCAAGTACACACTGCTTTGGGGGATATACAACGTTTGTCGAGGCTCCGTTGTTTTTTGGTGTATTGTTTCTGTACGAAAGGCTATGGTAGGACGGGAAAGGATTCTGTCACGTAGGCGCTGTAACAAATTTAGAACTGACTACCTACTTACCGGAACACTTTGTTGTGCTATCCTAAGGTGCCATTTTAGTGCATTAAGTCAAGGCCAACTCCACAATTTACGCATTTACTATCAATTGTATCCCGTGGCCGAAATGTTTCTCAAGTATCTAGTGAGTAGAATTAACTATTTCATGCTTCAGTACTTACCCTCTTGCTGTTGTGTTTCCAACACAGAAAGATGATAAGAGAGGAAATGATCTATTATGCGCTTTAATGATATGTTGTGAACAAGACACAAATACCGAAAACAAAGCTACTGGACAATAGTATTCGATGTGACCCGTTATCGCTAAATAGCATGAAATAATCAGTGTTTTATGAACACATTATTTTATGCCCAAAGAAGATAAAAATAGATAGATACGTACATTTATAAGAACACACTATGAAGAAAAGTTCACTCATCAAAATCATGCAGGAAAGCATGTGATGTGGTGTAAAGAACTGAGCGTGACACCAACCTCTATATGTGGTCTATATCACTGATATTATGTTAACAAATCAGGATGTATGCAAAGATGCATTTCGGATTGTTTGGCGTGAATGTAGCTAATGACTGTTCATATAGGCTAATAAATCAGGATTTTGCACGAGCTTTATAGAATTTAGCACCAGCACATTATAACGTAACGTTGAATGGGAGAACAGTGATTTGTAATGTGTCCTTAACAGGACCATTAGCGACACAAGTCTAACTAATTCTTATTAATCAAAAGGTTTACTCATCTTTCATGCTAACAGAAAACGCTGGTTGCATAGAACAATACTACAACAACCCATGGTTACTGGAAGATAATATTTTTTTATTAGAGGAAAGCCATACTACCTGATATTGTGGATCATGAGTCTGACTACTACGCCTCCTTCTCTTCAGACATCATAAGTCTAAAAGTCGTTATTGGGACAGTCCAAGTAATATTGTCATCTCTCCTACACAAAGTGCTCGCACACAAAGCGCGTACCTTCTGACAGACCGGTCTTGTCCTTGGTGCTGAACAACACTCGCAGCGCTATGCCCATTCGTTCCCTTCCGTTCTCCCGTGTGCTTACATGTCTTTCACCACCTCTTTTACACATCCAGTCTGGCGAAACATCCCACAACTTAAAAAACTTATTCTTGCGTGATAAAAGAATACCTAAAGCAAAACAAGAAATAAGTACACGTTAGTGTCGATGTAATAGGGAGTATTCAGCTAACATCGTGATTTACGGACACGATGTTATAAGCGTTCCATTTCAGTTTCACGTCGGGTTGGAAGAATTGATTTAGAGCCGCTGTCTGTTTGTTAGATACGTCTGAACAGACAGAAACCATCATGAACGCTACCTGGTCTGCCTAACGCAGATGTTTTACTTGAGTGGGATGGCAATGCAAGAATCTACACGTCAAAACCAGACATAACGCGTACTGAGCCCCACTGTGAGGTGATCTCTGCCTTATTGGTATTTCAAAATCAAAAGTGCTTCAAAGAAGATCAAGAATTTTCGTGCCGTCGGCTCCTAAGTTCATCCATATATGACCTAATTAGCATACAGAAAATTCGTGTTGAAGCCGCTGATCCCAGTAAAAACTGTCATTCCCTGCTGACCAAACCTAAGTCATCTTAGCGTGCACAAAGATGATAACTGCCCCTGCAGAAAGATATTCGCCATCACGCACATCCGTGCTTTTGAATAATCTGATTTAAGAAAACTCAGATTTTGGTGCGTAAAATACAGTTTGATGGCGGCTGAGGCGGTGGAAGTGGAAGAAAATGCGAACGTGCCCGTAGACGAGTCTAGATGTGTGTTTTTCCGTTACGTCTGTGGCGACATGAGGCCGCTGAAAGTGTGGCTGGAGGGGAAGCCCGCCCCGGTACGGTTCCTGGACTGGTACGTGAGGGGCGCCACTCAGCCACTGTTCCTGAGGTACGTTTGTGTTGTTACCTCCATGGAAATGGAGACTTTGTGTGTGTGTGTGTGTGTGTGTGTGTGTGTGTGTGTGTGTGTGTGTGTGTGTGTGTGTGTGTGTGTGTGTGTGTGTGCCTGCGTGTCTTTGTGCTTCCGCCTATTTGTAGTTAGCATAATTCAGAAACCTTTGGATGAATCGTGATGATTTTTAGAATGTGAGTAGGTCTTGGAAAGACAAAGGTCACGGTCGACTTTCAGGGCCATTTGACGGCTTTCTTTGGTTCTGCAGCAAAATTCGAACTTCCGGTTTGCCATTGCTTACAAGTCCTGACCGCAATATTCGGGAGTTATGGTGGGATTTTTTTCAGTGAGTATTCTACATATCGAGCGATAGCTATCACATAGCCACATGCGATAATCACTCTCACTAATGCGACCCTCTCACCAATGCAACTTCTGGTTCATCTCTTGAATTTCTATCTTCCCTCGCCTTCAGTAACCCCCTGGGCGGTGTTCTGGTCATCAGCGGGCTGCTGGTGGAGAGTCCGTGGATGGGTCTGTGCGGACTGGTCGGGCTGCTCTTCTCCACCCTTACAGCTGTCATCTTCCGTCAGGTACTCAGGACATTGCATGTAGCTCAAGATATCTAAATCAACTAACGGAAGTCGATCGCAGTACTGCTTTACTAGCTTTGTCACTGGGTCGCCATAAATAACAGATCATGTCTTCTCCAAGCGGAGGTTTCGGTCGGGAGGGGGGGTCTAGGAGTGGCCGCCATTTTTATATATACACCCTTCGTTAAAAATCGAAGACAGACGTCGACGTTAAAAATCGCGGCAACTCCTAGCCCCCCGACAGAAACCTCTGTTTGAAGAATATAGCCTGAGTACCATTCTCCGTAGTGACCGCTGGCTAAACAAAATTGTTTGCTAACCACGTTATGAAGAATACAGATCATGATGTTCTTTGTTTTTGCATGGCCTTTAGGGTAAAGGCTGTGTTGAGAGTGGAGGAGGCGGCTTTAACGGACTGCTGACGGGACTCCTGCTAGCCGCCCTGTCCCGGGATCCTGACTGGCACGGACTGACGATTGTTCCAGTCATTGTCATGGCAATCATAAGGTAACAGAAGTAACACGTCTTTGAAATTTTAATAGTTTGCATCGATCGCAATGGCAAAGTCTGTGTATTTATGTATGTGTGTAACCATGTATGTTGACATAGTGTTTTAACTTTTGTTTTATATCTATGTTTTTGAGTGGAAGGCTTTATACAAGCAATATGCTTCTTGCCTAATACTCGCCTAAAATATATCTGAATAGATAAAGATAAAATGACAAAGTCGCGTCCTGGTTTTACATGGAAAACAAGTTTCACGTAACAGCTGACTTATTTTTTAGTATTGTGGTAGCTGAGAAGGAATCCTTTAATAGAAATGTTCATGTTCGGCAGCACGTTTGTGAACAGCGGTCTGTCGGGAATCCTGGGGAAGATGGAGCTGCCGTCTCTCAACCTGGCCTTCAACGTGGCTGTTCTAGTCTACACCACGGCGGCGGGACCTCGGGACAGCTACCCGCGGCTGTACCGGGCAGGTGAACAGCAGCTGCTGCCCAACCAGACAGCTAACCTGACAGCTGCAGACCAGATAGACTGGATCAGGGTTCGTTGATAAGAGAACCGTTATATTATGTTCCCCTGTAGATGTTACAAATTCCACAGGTCTATCCCTGCCTCTCTTGAGGTTTACATTGACAAATATATACACAACTTCATTCACTGTACAGGTAGATTCTCGTAATTGATATATCACCAACTTGTCTTGTTTACATTCATTGTTTCTTTGATCCATTTTATAATCATGTATGTACTTTGTCATGATGTTTTACTCTTGTTTTATATTCATGTTTTCGAGTAGAAGGCGTTATATAAGCAATTGTGCTTATTGCCTTATACTCGTTAAATATATGTGAATAAATAAAAATGAAACATTTATATTAAGAGCCTGGTCACATTCTTCGTACGGTTGTTGTGCGATCGCAAACTGAGGACATCCTTGGGTAAGTCGTGCACGTGTTGTAAGAAATAGATTAGCTGTCTTGTTGCGGAAAAGGCTGTCTTAGATCCTTGTCACCTTTTGGTTCTGGCACACCTTGTTTGCTAATCGTACGATGACCTACTACGAATGTAACCGGGTCGTATATATAGCTGATAAAACTAACCAAATAGAGACAGTCGTGTTATTGTTGTGCAGGTACTGCAGGCAGTGCCGGTCGGCGTCGGGCAGTGTTACGGGTGTGGCCAGGCGGTCGCGGGGGGTCTCATCTCCGCCGGGATCCTGGTGTCATCTCCCATGGTGTTCTATCACTGCGTCATGGGCGCTGTCATCGGCATTGGCACGGGTAGGTTGGGTAATGTTGTCGTTGTTCACCTTGTAGTGCCTACTGGTACATAGGTCATCAAGTATCCTTGCTGTTTCTGTAGCAGGGTATATTTTTGCAGGAAGAGGTTGCTAACCCTCCCCCGCTTTTATGTGCTCAAGGCACCTCTTCGAACGCAGAACCTTTTACGTCCCTTTCGAAAGACAGGTACAGCCCCAACCGAGATGCCCTGTTTCAGGATTGGGTAATGGGCACCCTTAATCACTTATGGTAGTGTTTGTAAGCTTTTTTTTAAGGTCATTTATCTGCGAGTAGACAAGACAGTAAGAATTGCGATTTAGGAGGCTAATATTAACAAATCCTGTCTGTTTGTCGCATCAGCTCTCATCCTTGGCGTCCCCCTCCACTGGGTCTACTCAGGCGCATGCGCATACAACTCGGTGCTGGGCACGGCGGCTGTCGGGGGTGTGTTCTACGTGCTGACGATTCAGAGCCATCTCCTCTCACTCGTCTGTGGTACGAACCTTCCTCTCTAGGATATACACACGATTCTTTCTTCCTCACATGTAAACATAAATGTGCTTGGTGTTGGTGTACGTTTCATGTTTGTACATAATCTCATCTAGGAAGTCCTGTCATATCTTTTTTATACTGCTTACTGTGTCGTGCAACCTTTACTAGCCGTCGGTTTGTTGTCAGAACAGTCCGGGCACACCAGCCATCACTACACAGAGGCGGCGACCGGTATAGACTTCCTGACACTTTTAACCAATTGCTGACGGAAAGGCTAAATCTATTAATCTCCAAGCAGATGTACAGGTGGCAAAACAATATTCAAATGCCGGAAACAGTATCGAAATGGCCACAGGGGCCAGTTGGATACTGGTTGGACCCTTTGCTTGCCACCGGTAGGTCTGCTTGGAAATTAAGCTCTATAGCGGACATTCTGAACATGCCTCCCCTTAAAACCCCTTAGCGCTCAACGTGGTTCTAGACATTGCACAAAAGACATTCTGTCAAATATAACAAATATAATGACATGACAATGCACAAACAGGCAGAAAATCCACTAGAGCGTATTGTTGACAGTTATAGTTTTAATTTAGGATACTATATATATCATAACAATACAGAGACTGTACAATTCCACAGGACACTACATGTCGTGACATCGATCATTTAGTGTAACAAAGGAATAATGAAGTAGTAGCGCTGCTATAAGCGCGCAAACATCTGCTGCTCATAATAGTGTACAATGCATGATATGTACAATATATACATATATATTTATGTAAGACCCAAAACATACCTAGACGTAACCCTAACATCCTAACAGTGCTAAATAGAACCGGGAAGATCACAGTAACTTTCTGCCTACGAATACTACAATATGACAATATTGGAAAGACTTCAACATGGCCTGGTGCACAAATTGAATAGTAATGTAGCAATTATATATATACATAGATAGACGCCATCACAAAGTCATAACCACGTCACCAGGATGTCATTATTGTTGTAATATTTGGAGGTTACTCATGTAACACAAACAAAAATGAACACATGTATAAAACTACAGTAAATACAATTCCTAAAGATATTTTCAAATATTTTTGCCCAAATACACATGGACATTTTATACATGTATTATTTCGCCCCTCTTCCTTCCTATTTCCCTCACATATTGAGATATCTGTCAAGACTTTTGCATAAGAGTTTAGTCAAGACCGCTGTCCTTGCTTGTATCAACCTTCTTGTTGTTTAGTTTAGTGGTGTCTCTTCCACGTTCAATGTAGTTGGATAAGTAACAACGCTAAAGTGTGGTGTTTTGTCTAGTCCACCGTCGCCATCCCGGTAGGTTCAGTCGGTTCCACGTGTGCAACATGAATTCTCCTCACCCTCCGCTTTCCAATCGCGCTGTTGTTCCATTTCGCTGAGGTGACTTCCCTCACCCTGTCCTTGGCTGTCTTCACCCGTTCTTCTAACTTACTCCGTCCGTCCTGAATGGCCTTTGTCATCAGGTAAAAGATCACGGAAAAATACGACAGCCCGATATACAACCAGCACAACCGTGCGATGACATACGCCGTGCTGTAATCAACTCCTTTCCGTCTATTCGCCATGAAGTCACCAAATCCAACGGTGCTCAGAGTGACGAAGATGTAGTAAAAAGACTCGGTGTACGACCAATCTTCAACGTGAACAAACACAACGGCAGGAACCATGACAAACAACAGATTTCCAACTGTGAGATAGAAAGCAACTGTTGCTCTCTCAACGTTTTTCGGGCTCCAGTTATGGGGAACTCGCGCTGTGATGAAGTCTGCTGTTAGCTGGACTTTCTCCTTCATTGCTTCTCCCACGATGGCAAAGATAACAACTGTAAAGGGGATGCCGAATAGTCCGTAGAAGATACAAAACAGCCTCCCCCCTTCTGTTGCAGGGGAGAAGCGCCCGTACCCGATGGTAGTTAGGACCGTCATACAGAAGTGGTTCGTCTTGGGGAAGATCCATTCCTCCGGAGTGTTGTTCTTCTCCGTGCTGTGCGGGTCGATGCCGGTTTTCGTGGCCAGTTCGGCCATGCTCGTGACGTTCCGTATGAGGTTGTCGAGTTCTCTCGCGGATAAAAGTATCCTCGGGACATCCGCGATACGTGCCGTATCCTGGCTGTTAGACAGTTCTTCAAACCTTTTCTGGGTCGTGCCTGTGATGTTAGCAAAGTGCGAGGCCAAGTCTAGATTTAGATTTTCTGTAGCGTTGTCTTCCAAGCAGTGATGGTCGCTATTGGGACACATGATCGAGTCTACCAGTCGGTGAGTTGAGAACACCAGAGCCCTTCGCTTAGCCTCCTCCTCTCGTTCAAGGATGTCGAAAATGCCTGCCCCGAACATGTGGTATGCCATAAAAATGAAAGTAAGTATCGATGCCACTATTTTGCCCATGCTGTCCACTGGTAAGAAAACGTCGCGATGATTACTCCTTTAAAGCGCCAGGCCTTCGATGCATCAGAAGATAGCGATGCCTCTACGGTCGTTGCGACATTGCCATACAACACCTAATGGTGAGACCGTGTCCTTCTTTTGAAACTCCACACGTCCTGTCTGAGTCAAAATATCCAAAATTACCGGTAGACATCCACATATGATGAACTTATGTCAATAGGAGCACTTTCACTTTATACTGATGTCATGATGCATGAAGATCATAAAAAAAAAGGCAGTTTTTGGACAAAAACCGGAGCGTACGGGGTCTGAAAGCTCCAAACATCTGTCTATTTTCCACTGCGCACCTGTATCCTAGGTATGACGTGTTTGTGTGTGTTGCCCGTTGCTCCTTTAGAAAACACCTCATCAATTTGTTGGTGGCATAATTACTTTGTGCTTTTGTTGGGAGGGTTAGTAGGGATCGTTCTGAAATTCGCAAACCAAATCTTCTCTCGTATAGTAAGGCTATATCGATTGCGCAACGACATTGAGAAACTTTGTCACACCAAAACATCAAAATGAGAAGGCCGCATAATACAATGCTGAGAACTGGAGGAATCGAATCACCTGCTAGTTTTTTTTTTTAGTAAGACGTACCTGCACCTACTCATTTGATGCTCCGCCATCATCAGTTGTGCTCTTTGGAGTAGACCACCTTCTGTTTGTCGCACACTTGTTTTTACGTATGTAAAGCGGTAAAACTTTTACAAATCGCTTAATGATTAGATGGCGTTGTCCGATTCCTGTGTTCATGACGGGAAAACTGTGTGTTCCTCTGGCTATTGTGTATGAAATAGCAAAGCGAGTACGAAAATCATCCAACCTTTTTTTGTGTGTGACTACCACTACTTCTACGGTTTCTCCTTTGCTTTGTGAAATATTACAAACTTGTCTGGGTGGTTTAATCGTTGATGCGTATAGACATCTAAAGAATTTAACCACATAGAGGTTTACAGTCTGTTTCAATTCAGGAAAGTGAGCTTGTTCAGGAAGGGATTGTGAACGTTTGAGACTAGATCACAAAAACAGGCGTGTACTGGCATGACCTTGTGTTATAGTGGGTGCATAATGTGTAATGAAAGGACAGTCGAGTGTACCATGTGTACAACATATTAATAATTCACGAAATAAGCCAAGCATCACTGACACTAATAACTGGTATATTGTTACCTCACGCTAATTATCGGGACACATATAGTGATAGAAAATATGCCCATTTGTTGAGCTGATCTGTAAGCAAATGTATGATGTTTCCCCGAGCACGTTTAGTACTTCTCTCTGAGGTTACGCTATGGCTTGTTTTGGACGTCTTTTTCAGCCAGCGGCTGGCGGCCCTCCAGAAAATGGCAAAATAGAAAGTCCAATAAAAACGACCTGAAAAGACGTCCAATACAGGTCGGAGCCTAGCCTCTGCTTGGAGAGTAGTTGAATACATATTTCAAGTTGTGCGGTTTTTGACGATGTGACGACGCATCAAATTCCAAACAACAGGCAAAATACCACACTGGCCTTCACATTGCATTGAAGATAGATCGAACTCACCTATGTTGTATATAATATCATGTATGCACCAGTGAGTGCAATAAAAGTTTTATTGCCGTTTTGTTACCCAGGTATTTTCTGTGCACTACTCTGGGCGGGCATGACTGACGTCTTTGCCATGGTAAGTGTTCTCATCATGTGTTTATGTCTTAAGGTTTATGGCACCTTCTGATCAAAAACAGATTGTAACTTTGCTGTACCTCCGAACCACGTTGAGAGGATTTTTCAGGAAATTGACATTCATCATTAACATCTTTTGGTGTTTTTTATTTATATCTAATGAGGCGTATTTTGAAAAAAAAAAACGCTTTCCGTTATTTTGAATACAAGTGTATGGAAAAAAGGTGGAAGTACATATAGAGGATGTCAAAAACGATTAGCTTGTACAAAAAAGTTGGTGAAAAAATATGCATGAAGTGTTGACACGAGAAAAAATAATACACCCTCTTGCTTCTTTCCTGGTCTGTTCGAAGTGCATGCAATCTGTCCCATTCTCTAAATGTCATCATGTACGAGGTAAAGTTTATCTAAATCTGATGTCAGTTTTCTCTCCTTGTTCAGCTGGACCTACCAGTCCTTGCCTTCCCCTTCTGTCTGGGAACACTCCTGTTCCTGGGGGCAACATCAGAGAGCAGGTTTGTGTCGCCATAGTGACCATACACTTCTACATGGTTATGTATTTGTGATAAAACTTGAACTTCAAAATGTAAAGCAGTCATCCTCAATTGAGGCGAAGCATATTGCTTTATCAAGTAGCTAGCAGTAGTGCAGTACGGCTTTAATAATAACCTGCAAAGCCTTTACTGTGGCCCATGCTTTTTAGCCAAGCACACCGGGTCACTTCTTCTCACACTTGGCAAGTGTGTTGGGTCCTTTTACGTGCAGAGGTTTAGGCTGAGGCTTACACCAGAAGCTCCGTCATACACAGGGCTGCCAGGTTTAAGTCACCATCCAAAATGATGACTAACGAAAAGGTATTACACTTTGCCTCATTATGAGTATAGACCTTACCTTTAAACACATTGCTGACATGGAATCATTTATAGTATATGAACAAACTTTCTCATCCACAGGGCGCTACAGAAGGTTCCACTGTCACATGTGACCTATCCAGAAGAACACCGTCGTCGCTTCAAAAGAAATGTGATCGTACCTGCCAACCCTAACTAACGGAGCGACAACCTCCACATGTGACAAAACCTGGCTGACACGGCAAGCTGGGTTGAATTTCGTCTCCAATCAGATGTTGGCAGAAAAGATCATGATGTCATCTGTTTGTCCTGTTTTGTGTTTCCACATCTAGCTGTCAGAAAAATGGGGCAGCCTTGAAACATGACAATCTTCAATGACAATGACCTGTCACTACATCTTCTTGGAGATGAGACTATGTAATACTGGTAACCCCCTCTCACTCGATAAAAAACATGATAGTAAAAAGAAAATAATGTATCAGATTCTATAATCCTGTTCTTGTACTTGAGGTGGCTGTCATTTTCTAATGTATCAACCAACAATCTATACAGTCAGTGCTTTGGTAATATGGTACTAGTATATGATTGTAAGTATCCTCAGAGTCTGTCAGAAAAGTATAGACAGTATCTTACATGACCAGTGTTCTGACATATTAATATCATTGTTATATTTGATATAGCATGGTAGAACTAGTATACTACCTGCAAGTGGAAATAGCATTCAGTATATACTACAAATACTAAGACACTTCAATATTTCCAAAATCCAAAACGTATGCAAATACATGCAACTCAAATAGACACAACAACAGCAAATCAGGTTGGGGGATGACAAGGGTTCTTTTATTGCTAATTACATGATCAAAAGATTCACTTTAAGGAATGTGCTATATTTTTTTGTTACTGTTCTTTCAATTCAGAGTACAAAAGTTCAGACTAGACTAGACTAGACTGCAGTCACAATGCACTAGTACTAGTGTATATTTGTAACATGTTAGAGTCTGACATTTAGATGGTAAGTTCATAACAGATCTTTCACTGCTCGACTTCAATTAATTGTCTTCTCTCACGCACCGTGCTTGAAGTCAATGTTGGTCGATCCAAAGGATACATTGCTTGGTCATATCTAGCTACAACATTTATGGCACATGATGGATTATGCTACATTTTAACTATCTAGTAACAACAAACAAACTGTAGTGTTCAATGTACGGTCCAATTCCTCAAATCACTTATCTATACAATGCTAATGCCAGTTTGTGAAACTGCTACTATGTAGATAAAGACCTGGCTGAGCAAAGTACCAAAAGCTACAATGTTTTCTAAGCAATCATTCTTTCTTGATGACATGCAATACTCTTACACCAATATGTTAAACAGTTTAAAATTACAATTTTATTAGTGCCTAACATCATACATACAGTCTCAGGCAAAGACATATCATGTATATTTCTTACAGTAAGGTACACATCAAAGTGTTTAACCACTATAATTTTAAGGTACAAATTCACACTTATGAGAAGAAATCAAAAAGATTTCAGGACTCTCATTTTTTCCTTTGTATGGACAACAAGTATGTTTTAAGAATTCCAGACCTTTCTGTGTACTATTTCAACTTTGTCTGGAAACTGAGTTTCAAGTCTGATAGTAAAGTAGTTATGAGCCTACTTGCTTTTCTAGTTCTCTAATCTCCTTCAGAATATCTGATTTTCTTTGTATCTTTTCTAGCTGCGTTTTGTCTGGCTTAGCTATCTCTCCTGATTCTATCTTTGCCTCTAAGTCTTCAATCTGGCGTAACTTCTTTTTCAAGTTCTTCAACTTCTTAGCTGGTTCTGCGGTGCTGTCTTGTGATTGGCCATTGTTTATCTTGGCTTCCTGCGATTGGTTGGCTATATTGACCTGTTCTAACCCCTGGGTGACTGGACCGACCCCTCCATCTCCCTGCTGTTGTTTTTTCTTCTCTTTTCTTTTGGCGTTTTTCTTAGCAGCTTTTGACATGCCGGCATATTTGTCTTCCTCTGACATTTGCTTCACTTCTTCCTCAGGGTCTGGGTAAAACCCTGGGGGAAGAGTTGGCTTGCTCTTCATCCACTGAGTTCCCTTACTCTCGTAACTACAGACACAAAAACAGTAAGACAAAAGGTTTACCGCTACAACACAAGTAGCAGGACAACGACTACCATTACTACATTATGAGCCTTTTGTGTTAAAGTAACCACTTCTATTTCACAATATCAAATTCTTGATACAGGTATTGAAAAATAATTTACAATGCAAGGGCCCTACATACAAGTTACCCTAGAAATCTATATGCCACTCCAAATTTGTTTAGGTTAGTCCTGTTATTTGAATGCTTGTATCTCGTACTCTGTTTTCATCGATGACAAAGATAAGTGTGAGGCTTCAACTTACACCGGTACTTCCTCCTGGGGCACATAGCCTTGCTTGACCCTCCTTGCCTTCCGCCATGTGCCGTCAGGACGCTGGCTGGCAGGGATGAACTTCTCACCTGTAGTGTAACGTTATCATATCAGGCATTAAGGTTACACATGTTATGTTATGTGACAGCTTGACAAGTTTACATGCTAACGTTGTTTGTATTAAAAGTTTGAGACTAATGAATGTTATTACGATTGACACTGATTCTTTGCTATATGCTAATAACCATAATGTGTCAGCATAAGAATCTTATGAAAATCATAGCATGCCTGGATATCTCTTGATCATCGCGTAATATTTATAATATACATGTGTACTGGGGAGTTAGGTGTAGCCTACAGAATAGTATGCCAACGGTTATCCAACATCTTGACGCATGCGGTGAGGCCCATAAATTTGGCCTTATTGAAGGAAGGTAAAGCAGTTTTATCTCACGGAAAATCGGATTTTGAAAGTCATTTTACAACACGATTAGTTCAAACAACATTATCATATAGCAACGTCCATTATGCAAAAATACAACGTCGTTGTGATGTGAGAACTCACTGCAAATCGTCACGCTATCGGCACGCCTGGGGGATCATCATTAGGCTCGTTTTTGCATGGTTTTAAAAGCTCAAAGTATGAAGTTATGACGCAAATGTGCTAAACAGTGTTAGTAAATGTCACTACCATGAAGATTTCAGCATTTATCTATTTCCACTTTTTTGGCCATAAAACTGCTTTACCTTCCTTTAAACTATATTTGTAGAGTAGAGTACTAGTACTAGTAGGGTATCTCCCTGTCATTACAAACGATACAATCCCTTGTAGTTGTGGTGACTCTTGGAGGAATCTTTTGCTAGTAGCCTTCTTGTGGAGCTATATAGAAGGCTACTAGTAAAAGCAGGCCTTTAAGAATCACCAAGGCCAAAAATTATTCCTTGACCCATGCAAAGAGTTACGTTCAGGAAGCTCCTATGCTCGGCACCTCATGGTTTAGAACGTGATTAGCGTCACTTTACCATCTCAAACAGTCACCAAACTTCCTCAAGATGATTCGTATAAACTACCACATAACTTACAAGTGTTATAACCCTATAATATTTGAGGGATCGACGAAAAATAAGGTTTAAACACTGACCAGTTACATCATCTCTGACGGCCTCCGCCATGTTTTCCTGAAGCATAGTGGGATAGCCGTGTCAAAGGTCAAATTCACGGAAGTTAGAATTCCGACAGGACTTTGCCGGCTGCGTATACTTCTGCTCCTTACAGGTGAGATATTGTCCCACTAGTTAGCCTAACTATCCCATTTATGGTTTTGTTTCATAAACAGTAATCTTGTGATTACTATGGAAGAGTTTGGTAAGTTGCAGCAAAGTTTTGTTTTAAGTTACGGAAAGTATAAATAATTTATTATACCATGTGCTTCAACCACAAGGCGATCATACAGTGACACACTCACAAATATGAAACAACTCTTATTTATTTGGGAAACATAATCCGTGAAGTTCAGCCAGGGGTCGGTCGCCGGTCAGGTCAGAGTTTTGAACAGCGGGGGCCGGTTCGTTCTGCCCGCCTATTGTGTCCCATGGGGAGGGTAAACAAACAGGTGAGAAGGCGGCAGTACAAAAGGCCGGCGGCTCACCTGTCCATTGGCTCACCTGTTGGCACGTGACCGCCGTTGCCATGTCAGGAGCGCGAAACGAAGTGTCAGCTTTCAGTGGCGCTCACCTGTTCGACTAAGCGTACCTGTCGGGAAGTTGAAGGGTTTCCTTTTACTGTACACCTTAACATGGACGGTTTTGGGACAGACACGATGTTCTTAAGGTAGGCAAGGACTCATTTGTATCCATAGAAGATTAACATTGTCTGTACACACCTCCTATATACTGTAAACACCTGCTATATATCCTATACTTATGTACAGTCAGCAATCTTAAGATCGATGTACATACCAGCACACAGCATATGCCAAGATCATGATTTATAAAGTAAGGTCAGTGTTGGTGTTGTTTAAGTAGTACTTAGATCTTGATATATTGAGCTGAGAAGAACTTGTGGAAGGGGCAAGTGTTTGATTTGTATCTGTTGTTGTGTTTTGGGCCTCCTCGGTAAACGTATGTTGTGACATTATGGAGTTGGCCAATGTAACGGAATTGTTATGCAGAGTTTGATGCACACAATCGACAATCAGAGCTAGGATAGTAGTTTTGTTTGGCATTATAAACTTTGCCCATCTATCAAAAATCCTTCCTTGCAAACCTGTCATGTTTTGCAGACTTTACAACAAGAGCAAAGCTTATATTCAGGTGTAACGCTAAACTGTCGAAACATTGACATAGAAGACATAACTATAGCCCGGTGTGTCTGTCATTGTTGATAGGTAAGGCGATAGGGCCTGTTTTAGTGACACAGACTGAAGGATACACTGGCCAAGGCTGCTTTGCTTCAAGTGTTTTGTATACTGGATCATATGATAAGTGTTGTGGGGGGTAGAGCTTTGGTTCAGAGACTTTTAAGAACAGGTCAATTCTTTGGAAGCCTCAGATCCATCCAGTTCCTTTATAACACCAGTATATATCACCTGCCGTCAAGGTAGAAATCTGCTCTTTCTAGCTTCAAATATACTAGTATATGTGCTGAGCCTTAAAGTTAAACTACATGTGCTATCAAGATTTTCAATGTCTTTATATTATAAAAATGTGGACATAACTTTCATTATGTGCTTGTCAGAGTGACATAAGACATCACTATAGGAATCTGTTACCATAGTTGCTATATATTAACTTTAAGCAAACAATGTGTGGCCAAGGACGTTCAATTCTGCCCCCCCCCCCCCCCCCCCCAGTTCTGTTTTTAATCTCAAAATTGATGATTTACGATGACAGAGTTTCTATATGTACACTGCTACAGCCAAACATGAAGTCAGGGGCAGCACAGATAGGATCATAAATCAAGTCACAGTAATACATGCTCATGGTTCACACTGGAACGCACTTACATATGGCAACTTCACTGTAGCAAAATACTTGAAATAATTCTGTTATTCCAAGTGCGTACAAATGTACGTAGTCACCCATTAGGCTAGCCTTAAGTGTCAATTGTGGCTACTACTAAAGCATTTACAATGTGAGTCTGCAAAGAAAAGCTTTCCAACCAGTATGCTTAACAGAATACCAAATGTCAAACTGAAAAGTACTTTAGGTAACATTAGACTTTCACTTACAACCTTGATCTCTTTGAGAGCATTTTATTCAAGTTGTTCCCGCATGTGCAGACGTCGTAAATGCATATTTTTCTAGTCAGACTCTTGTATAGTCTGGCATATTAACTTGTATTGTGGTCGGGTTTCAGACATTTGCTGCTAGCTTTGTTTTGTTGTTTTGATGTGCCTTTCAAATAGATTAAAAGTCAGTCAGGCATAAAATTTGTCTTGTAGCTATTTGTTCCTACATGTCTAGAGCAACCTTATTCAGTTACTGTCTCACATATTTACATGTAGGTAAAACCTTACATCGGTTCTCTATATGGAATTACACTTCAGACAGTTCTATGCTTCACTGAAAGGGGAAGAGTCAGTTTGATGCATTAACTTAAAACATGCTATTTTCCAATTTGTCTTTTAAGATAAATGATGCTTTTTTCAGGGTTGACGTGTTCAAGATATATGTATCTTTGTCTTTGTATGAATAACATATACATGTGCATTTTTGTATGTCATATTAGATGTTATATAGATTCAATACAGAAGAGTGAATTATTATACAATAAGTGTAGAGACAGGCCTGTTGTCAAGACAACAAAACATGATCTAATCCCGAGGGTTAACATTGTACTTAAATTACCAAAAGCTACTTGATGTTGCAATTTATGCTGGCACAATGGTTTCGTTACATATTGTGCACATCTCTTCGATCTATTCTGATACATGTATATAATAGTATACAAGTAATACATTAACAAGCAATTCCATATGGTACCAAAGCAAGTAACTATGACAAAAGCAAGTAACCTAGCTCATTTTGATTCTTTCTTTCTTTCTGGTTACTATTACACAAATATATATATAATTTACCAGAGTGTATTCATGCTATACTAGTAGATAAATTGATGATTCCTGACTGTAATCTATTTTGGTGCCATTTGATTGTTGAAATTTCCCTGTTGCTAGACCCTCTGCGTGCTTGGCAAACAAAGGCCTGAATAGCCAATATCAAAGGTAATTATGTCATTTGTTGAAGGTTCTATAATGTAACAATACCGCACCTGTAATAGTTAAACCATTTTTCTAGATGACTACACTTTAAGTTGATATGTACATACACTTCTAAAGGCAAATTTAGTCTAGAATGTATGACATTTTTTTTTACAGTGAATTACCATACTTTAGCTAAGTTTATGGATTTTTTTTCTTTTTGTTTCCAAGATTCCTGAAATGAGAACTTTTGTTTGCCATGTTATTTTTTAACCTGGCTATTTAAAAGATTCCAATTCACCGTGGTAACCAATGGCAGAAATACATGTACATGGTTAAATTAACCTAAGCGTCGAAACTAGCAAAGATTTGTAACTTAACAATTCACATTAAGTCTGTAGACCTTCCAGTGCCAAGGCCAATTAGAATAAAGCCTTACAATTGGTCTGTTACTCTGAAAGAATTACTATGTCTCTTTACCTACTGGGTGCTAGGATAGAGGTCACAACGTGAAGAGACTTCAAGTGAGAATGACATGTGTGAGACTTGTTTGGGGGTGGGTCACTGGGAAGACGCTATCAACAGATAAACACACAATGTAAACACATTGCAATTCTGATGGGCCGACTCTGTGTACAGTACACCTGTACAGATATCTCACAGGTAAACACTAAACAAACGCAGGGCTGATGCAGAGGGTGGTGGAGGTGGGATTCTGTTACCTGTGCTTACATGTTGACAACAATTGTATTTTATCAGTAAGGCTAGCAATACCGTCTGCTTGTACCTGAGTTGACCTTCTAAGTTCTAGTAGTAGATCTAGTAGTACAAGACATTCTATTCTAATGAGGTTAAAAGATATTAGATTCTGATTATAACAAAGAGAAAATGTAAAGGAATCAGGGACCTACATGCTAAAGTCGAATTTGAATGTTACTTGGATATATGGCCAATGAATACATGATGAAGCCTATATCTGTGCTGAAAATGGATCTACAAGATCCTTTTTTTCATTTTGAATGTTGAAGTTGAAGAGATTGTTACTCCCAGATTTTGTACACGTATACAAAGACTTAGACACAAACTCCTTATCCCACTATACAGACGTTTAAAGGGCACTTGAAAGAATTGTCCTGGCAACCTGGTATCAACAGATAATTACTCAACAAAAAAGAGTCAAAATTCAGAAGGTCATTCTTTTATCTTAATCTAACTGTGTCTATAATAAAAGAAGATGATTTTACACCTGGGTATACAAACAGGTGTTTAAGTTTCAATACAACACAGGAATGAAATTCGGACCCTGTTGTTTTGGGAACAAATAGGGATTGGTACTTTAGATGGAAGGTGGTGTTGGATTTCTCCACTTACTGCTTTGACCTAATTTTTTTGATGGTGCAACAGTTTAAAAGCTAATGTGCACCCCCTGTGGAGGAGGACTTTGGTAGGATTGAGACTTTGGGAACTCCAAATTCACTATTTTCATCTGATGGTAAATGAGATTTATTTGCACTAAGTTTGAATCTTATCATACTTAACTAATTCATAGCATGCTAGTATAGAAGGGGTTACCAATTATACTCACAAGTTGGACACAACCAAATTCTTTTAAACAACAGGTGGAAAATATCCCAAGCAAAGTATTTGTTTCGCTAAATGTAAGATCTATTAAATATGATGCATTTATTAGCATTTCTGAAATAAAGATAAGTTTAAATCTACTGTAAATTTAATCTAAAAAAAAAATCAGAAGTGTAAATACAAGGACGTTGGACTTGCTAACATCTCCAAGTGTGGCAAATTGTTTTCACTAGTTTTGACAGTGTTAGCCACTCTTGTTGGGAATGATTGACCACTGTGCACACAGTATGAACTGCCCCTACCGGAATTAGCTCCTGTCCAAGATGTTTGTCTCTTTCTGAGTCAACACATTTCAATCAGCTGTCATCTGAAGTGTTTCAAGAACTTAGAATCCTACATTTGTTGGTAGCAACATCCTAGTTCTTGTGTGAGACAAAGCCTTGTGCTTAATGTAGCAAGACGTATATACGTGACTGTTTCAGCACAAAACATTAAAGAACACCTGTCGTAAAGTAACACTATTTAAGAACATCTGTTCTGTAATAGGGTTAAACAGTTCTAAAAATCAATAAGTACAGTTCTGAGTGTGTACAAGATGGACTTTGAGACTTCTTAACCCTTGGTCGATAGACTTAAGGGTAAGACATTTCGCTTTTCAGGCCTTTGTCACTATGGCAATGTTAATACACAGAGGGGAAACATGCAGTTAGTAAGTGTATCTTTTGTTGTCTAGATTTATTTTTGCTCATTAGAAAAGTACAAAACTACAGTAGTAAAATGCACTTGATGATACTATTGGATAGCCAAGAAAATTTGAAAATATATTTTGCATATATGGTTTACAGCTGACCTGTATTGGGAGATTCAATTTGTTTTTGCAGTTTGAACTTTTCTTAATTGGACAACTTTTCATGTTGCTCAATTGTTCACCTCATAAATGTAAGAGTTTCTTTGCCAAGATCTGTTGACAAGCTTTGAATGTTGACTGTTCACTTCTCTTTACCTTGTCCTTAGCTACTTGTGCCCACTGTTTGACTGCTGTCGTTAAGGGTATGGTCCAGTTGGATAACTGTAAAGCAGCAGGCCAGTGATGAGCCATGTCCAGTGTTTGTGTTTGGGTTGGTTGATGTGAGTAAACCTATTAGCGGCTCCACATTGTCATACAGGACTCTATAAAGGAACCCTGGAGACCCCAGTTGTTTGTATTACCTGGGTACGGTCAGTGTGACGAGAATGTGGTGTTGTTTGTAAGAACGCAAAAAGATTGAGTATATCTTGGCTGAACTGTTTTTACAAAGAAATCTTCATAGCATCATTTCTAACAGTCTTCTTTTTGAAAATTTCCAGTCCTGTTGGTGAGCTGCAGCCTTGAATAAAACTGTACAGGAGGATGTGCGCGGTCAAATCTTTATAGCATTGGCAGTGCGTTGATTCTTCTCCAGACTGAAGATGGCAGACTTACGCGTCACGTAGGCTTCGTCTGATGAAGACCATGGACGCCATCACGGGAAAAGCGGGACTCGAGAAGACGCTCTCGGAGCTGGCGCTCGTCCAGAAGAAGCAGCTGCCCCTGCGCCAGCAGACTGACCGCCCCCTACTGAAGTACCCCCTGAACCACACAGTGAAGGTGCACTACTCACAACTCCACGGGCAAAAAGCAGGAGCAAACCCCGCTCCGCCCAATGGTGTCAGCTACAGGGTCGGCGCTCTCGCTGCTACGAATGCAAACACGAAATCCTCGCCCACAAAGGGTGGGTCGGGAAACCCTTACACACGACCGGTCAGTGCAAAGGATCTGGAAGACCCGACAAGTCCAGACAATAGAGGGATAAAAGCTACAAACTCTACACCAAACATGGTGACTCCAGGTAGACCGGCTGTTATACCCATCTCTGGTGCCTTCATACGTCCTAGCAGTGCCAAAATGCAGCTACAACCCAAACCGCCCAGTCAGAAAGCACAAGCTAATCGTGTGTCTCCCAGCGGTAAAGACTCTTCAGCTGGCAATAGTCCTAGAACCTCGTCCCAAGGCTCGACACCCGTCAGTCGAAGGAGCTCACAAACAAGCGGGCAATTCAACTCTGGTTCTCCAAACTCAAAGGGCAACTCCAGACGTAACTCTAATACGTCTGTTGTCAGTTCGGGTCTGCAAAACTCTTCTATCAAGGAGAACCAAAGTCAGTCCAACAGGACTTCACCCTTATCGAACAAGTCTTCCAGTACTGGAACTTCACCACAAGGAAAGGTACAAGAGTCTAATGTAAACAGTGGTACTTCCAATGCTGCTAACACAAGGAGGAGGTTATATTCAGATCCTGCTCCAGCTACCAGAAACAAGATTGACACCAACCCCATCCCACAGAAAAACTTTATGCTAGCCAATCTCAATGCTGTCAAAAGTAGGACAACATTCAGCAAAGACAATACTAGTATCACTAGTAATACCACCACAGCAAATACCAAGCCACCACTACCACCCAATGGTAAACCAAAGGTTGGTCCAAACACTTCCGCTTTGAAGAACAAACCGTTGAACTCCAGTGCTGCTAATGTGAAGACGACTGGAGTAGAAACAAAGACTACCAAACCTAATGTTGTCAGAAAGCAAAGCTCAGGGACCATCGGAGTAAAGGGAGAGGGCTCCCAACCCAGCAGTGTTAACAGTTCACCAAGGGCTAAGTTTGCAAATTCACTGCTGAATTCAAAACAAGACAAGACGCCATTTGGGAAAAGTTTGCAAGTAGCCAAGACATCTGGGACTAAAAATGTGCAGAGGTGGGTGAAGTATATTTAACTCCATGGAAAATGGAGGTATTGTTTTGGGTGTTTGTGTTTTCGGATACTAGTGGTAAGCATAATTTTAGAACCTCTGTATGGATTCTAATGATATTTCGGATGTGGGTAGGTGTAGGGAAGACTAAGTCAAGGTCGATTTTGGGTCCCCTGCTATGTTACCTTGGTACTGCAGCAGAATGTCCATTTCAGTCGAACCGCAGAGCTCTATGCGCATCCGTTCTGCGCAGCCTTCTCTAAGACGGCGTTCGCCGGGTCACGGCCGGACCCGGGTTGGACCCTGTTGCATGGGTGTAAACAACTACCTGTGGTGCAAGAAAAAGACCTCAGACCTACATAATGTTTATACTTTTTCATATCTGTAGGACTTGCCCAGTGCAGCTATGTAGATATTTCGTGTATTGCAAAATGACAGCGGCCGCGGTGGCTTTCGAAAATTAGCAATTCTTGGTCAATTTATCTGTGCTCATCTTCTTTACAGTTCACCTAGATCCAACTAGCTAATCACATAGTGCGATAGTCCATATCTTCAGCTTTAAATAGATACCAAAATACCTTGGTTTATTTGAGGAGCAACGGGTTTGCCCCCCAAAAAACTGCGACCACATGCAAATCATGGTGGTGAAATTCGAGCCTGGGCGTATCTACCGATACACACTATCCTGCGTTTTGGTTACATTTTGATACATTTCGCAAGGTGTCATAAAACTTATGTTTTGGTTTTAGAAGCTGCATGAGCACGGCTACCACATGCAATAGAAGAAGCTACATGATAATAGTCAAATACGCACAGACAGAGGGTTTTAGTACTAGGTAGCGACTTAGTAAAATTGTCAAATTTGAAGTCAATAGTTTCGAACTCCAGCGTTCGACCGATGGAACCAAGACGGTACGTTCGATTTTTTGAGCCGCGGGGTCAGGCGAGTTCAGGCGTAGTGTTGCAACTATTCAGTCGGTCTGTGGAGAAGTTTAGAAAAGACTAACGTCTAATTCTTGCAGTTGCAAATACATTTTCTGAAAAAGATTGACATTATTCAGAAGCCAGAAAAAGTGGGATTCTTGTGCACGTATGCCGATTTTAGTACATAATCTGTACGTTTTTCAAATCAAAGTGAAAGGACACTGTGTTCAATTTCTACTTCAGAAAAAGGACGCCATAAAACTGACATGTTGTTCGTTTTTTGGGGGGCAAACCCGTTGCTCCTAAAATTAACCAAGGAACTTTGGTATCAATTTAAAGCTGAAGATATGGACTATCACGCTGTGGAAATAGCTAATTGGATCTTGGTGAGCTGTAAAAAAGATGAGCACAAATAAAGTGACCAAAAATTGCTCATGTTTAGAACGCCACAGCGCTCGCTGATATTTTGTAATGCGCAAAATATCTGAATTGCTGTACTGGGCAAATCCCGTAGATGTGAAAAAGTATATACATTATATAGGTCTGAGGTATTTTTGCTGCACGACAGGCTCTTGTTTACACCCATGCAACGGGGTCAAATCCAGACGCGGCAAATACGCTATCTTAGAGAATAACGCGTTCTAGGGTGACCTGCGGTTCGACTGATTTGTTGTGTTGTATCTTTTTTCAGAAGTGCTAAGACAAGTGACATGTCATGCATATTGTTTTGGGTGAACAATTATTACCTAGTAGTATTACACACATTATGAAACCTATTTCTTGCTTCACACTTTGTCATCTTTGTCAATTTACAGAGATTTTGGCGATGGTGCAGTCTCTGCCCCCGGTAAGGAGGTAGAGCCAGTGACCTTTGACCCTGATGACATAGATGATGAGTGGAGTGATGTGGAGGAGGGGGAGGAAAATGAGGACTCCATCTATGAGGACCCAGAAGGGTAAGTTTTCTGTCTGTTTACCTTGAGATCTAGTAATGTGTTCCAAGAAAAGAGCTTATAATAATGATATGCTGATGAACCACTGAAACGCACAAGGTGAGTAGTAAAGTCTCCTGACTCTCGGGAATTGAACCTGGGCCACCAGCTCACAAACCCATTGCACTTACCACTAGGCTTAAAGGTCCAGACCAGTTAGACTTGTCAGTAAGTGGCGCTTGAACTACACTGTTAAAATACAGCTGCCATGTCTATTCAAATATCTTGAAGTCTGCTGGACAATCTGAAACAGAAAGGAAATAATTGCATTGGTCTCATACACACCACATGCACTGTCCCCTCTAACAGACACGTTGTTGTTTTCCCCAGGGAGCGGTTGCCAGGTGACGGGTGTTCTACAGAAGTGGATGATGAAGAGGACGTGCTCGATGACATCAACGATGATGTTGCATCAGATGATGGTACGTAACCATAGCAACGATATGCCATGTCTATAAAAGATCGAAGTCGGAGGTTTCCACTCACGATGATGTAATCATGATGTAATGCAGTGTATAATGCCAATTAATGCAAAAGTGATGTGTTGCCATTATGATCTGTTGAATCAATCATATTTGTACTAATATACAATGATTTGTACATACCACATGCTTAGATGCTAGGAGAGATACTCGTAGGTTGTGACAACTTACCTTGACTTGAAATGTCTTTTAAAGAAGTTGTATCTTGCTTGATGCATTTCTCTACTAGCAAATTATGGACTTATAAAGTTGCACATTGGTGGAAACACAAATGAGGACTACCTATAGCACTGCTTGTGAATTTTATACATGTACTTTGATTTACAGAGGGGACATTTGTGTCTGTTTTTTTCTTTTTGAGTAGAGATGATATTATCAGCATTCTCAAAATTCAGCACCAGGGACAGGCACAGTTGTGCAGCATGTAAATCTACAAGTCAGTGGTAAAGTAGAAATGATGATATCAGCATACTCAGAATTCAGTCCCAGGGATAGGCACATTTGTGCAGCATGTAAATCTACAAGTCAGTGGTTAAGTAGAAATGATGATATCAGCATACTGATTACTCAGAGTTTAGTACCTTTGACAGGCACATTTGTGCAGCATGTCTATCTACAAGTCAGTGGTAATGAATGATATCAAGATGAGTCTAACGTTGACCAATTTTAGTATAGCTCACATTCTGTACTTGGCTTACAGTTCATCATTTCGTATGGTGAAGTAAAGCCAGTGGCCCAGTGTATGAGGGAGCTTCAGGCATAAGCCTCAAGCGTCAAACCCAACACACTTATCAAGAAGAGTAGGGGTGACATGGTGTGCTTGGCCAAAAAATGCAAGCCGTAGCGAAGCCGCATTGCACTACCACTAGCTACTTGAAAAACCATCATGCTTCACCCCAATTGAGGATGACTGCTTTACTGTTTACAGATGACGTGCTGTCAGTCTCCAGTTCCGCCTCTCAGCTGTCACTGGTGGAGCGTACGGCCTCCGCCCGCCCGGCGCTGGTCGGGGAGGAGAAGAAGCAGGGACACCTGGGAGGGTCGGACGCTGACAGACTGGCTCTGCTTACCAGGTACTGTAAATGCATTTAAGTTCTCAGTGATTTAATTTCATGGTAAGGAGAAAATGGATTGTTTCGCTGTGTTTTTAGCATGCTATAGCGCTATAGTCACATATTGGAACAGTAATGGAAACACTGAGGCCTTTATGGACAGCCTGTTGGAAAGTACTGACAAGCCACTCGGCAAGGATGCTACAGACAGACAGAGCAGCTGCCTCCCACAGCTGTACAACATATAGTACAGTAGCAGTTAGACAAGAGGGTCGGATGCTGACTGACTGGCTCTGCTTACCAAGTGATTTGTGACTTTATTAATTAGAGAAGTTTGGTTACACCTGGGAGGGCGCAAGACAGCAAGCTCTTGACGGAAGGGAGCGGCAGGCTGTCATGGTGGCCCGGATTGGTGCCAGTTAAAATGCAAAGAAGAAGAATGAAAATTTGTGACTTTCATTGCTGTACCAGTAATATTTTAGGTGGACATTTTCATTGACATTACTCTACACTTCACTGTCGGTTGTACTTTACCATGGTCTCTAACCTGTGTTCAACCTTCTTCACCCCTCATCCCATCCAGGTCATCCTACAGAACTACATCTGCAGAGGGAGCACTGGAGATGAAACCACCTCTCATAGCTAGTCTGTTCTCCAATGTTTCTCCTGTCATCTACTTTGGCACAGATGCAGAGAAGAGTAAGTAGCTTTTATTTGTGAAACAAATAGACTTTGAAAGTATTTGATTAATCTTAAATGCTACAATATTCATACCTTGTGGCCTGTGTGTGTTCATTCCCATTTACTCCATTGATGTGTTGGTCTCACATAGCAGTTTGTCTTCTCTCTTTTTCTGCAGTTGCACCACTGCCGTATGAGACCAGGAAGCTGCTGAAGTGGCGACTGAGCACGATCACTCCTGTTGTGGTGAAGAATGTCCTCGGCAGGTCGCACTTCAGACTAACTAAAAGTATGTCAAGAAGATATCTATGCCATGTGTAACTACAGACTGATTTCTTACTGAGAAATTACTGGTCTCTTACTGACCAATATGGGTGCTAGACTGTTGTAGGGTACTGCATATCAGGCATTTAAAAAATCAACAAATATCTAAGTTATGGTAATTGGGTGACCATCATCAGTCTATCCTCCCTTCAAATCCTTGTGAACATAGATTCCTTGATATTTTTGAACAGTTTTATGGATAGAAAAGAGAATGCAGTGCTCAGTTTAGCAAATGCAGAAATATGGTGTAGAGCTAGAGGAAGTTTGTTAGTCATCAGGGATTCCTTGCAAGATGTATTGATTTCTTACGTTTTGTCTCAAATATTGTCATTGCTTTCCTTTCAACCAAGGTAAAAGTAAGTAACACCCGAAAGTGCAGAGGCACCAGTGCACCACCAGTGGCACCTTTGACTAGCTTGTAGATTAGAGAACTGCCCCATATACAATGTAGTTCATGATTAGAATGTATCAAAGGCCACATCAGCTAATTGGTTGAAAAAATGTCGCTAGTATTATACTAGTGGGTGCTGAATAACAGTGACATGTTTAAAATAATTGTAAGAAGTTCAACAGCACAACATTGCTTGTAGGTGTAGGGATATTTGCATTAGTATAATCCCTGTATAAATGCTGTCCTATAGTTTCCTGTCTTGCATTCTTGTTTTTATGGTCTACGGTGCGCCAAGGAATAGGAGAATTTCTTCACATTGCTTTAGACTGTAACTTGATTTGTCCCCATTTCTTAACTGTTGTTAACTTTGCACCATAGACTCTACATCCTGCATAAAGGCTGTTTCTTTTAGCTTTTGCAATATTCTTAATTCAAAACTAACGATTCTTTTGTTTGTCACAGAGGGAAACGACTGGCTGGGATACTGGGGGAAACACATGAAGTCCAACGGATTCCGCAGTGTCCGAGAATTCCAGAAGGTCAGAATCTAGTGTTCCACATGTATCATATTGACTTTGGCAGTTCTAAGTCTGGGATAAAGATTGGCAAGACATTTAAACACTGTCTTGTGTTATGAAACCCGATGGTATCTTCATTCAAACATAGTCAACTTCTGAATAAGAACATGCAATTCTATAATACATGAATGGATGTAAAATCATGTACAACTATTCAATTGCTTAACCTTGAAATCACTCCTTCACCTTCAGGTAAACCACTTCCCCGGGACGTTCCAGATCGGACGCAAGGACCGGCTTTGGCGGAATCTGTCCCGCATGCAGGTGCATTATGGGAAGAAGGATTTCAACTTCTTCCCCTTGACCTTTGTGCTGCCCTCTGACTTCAAACAGCTGAAGAGGACGTGGGAAGATGGCGGCACCAAGCAGAAGTGGATCATCAAACCTGTGAGTAGACTTCCAAGCTCTTAAGCCATCACTAGTTTGTATGTACATGTATATAATGCTACTGTGATTCTGATGTTTGTAACCATGTAGTATTACTTCTGGACTGAACAGTCAATACGAGAGCTAAACATTTTTTTGTTTATTCTTCTGTTTTCTAGCCTGCCTCAGCCAGAGGGATTGGCATCAAAGTCATCCACAAATGGAACCAGGTCCCCAGGAAAAGGCCAGTTGTTGTACAGAGGTGAGGAAAGACTGAAAGAAAGCATGCATATACTGTTAGTGGATCTAATTACGATCTAGCTAATTATATGTAATGGGGTAGCACTTCCTATATTCGACAGTAGCTGTTCAAGGTAATCCTTGTTATAAAGTAAAAGTATGTTACATTTTTGTTAAGTTTCTATGGGTATAATGATCTTGATTTTAAAGAGTCGGACGTGTTATCACTTTAAAACTGCATCATGAATTTAAGTTGAACTTCATCAAGGCAGAAACACTTTTTGGAAAAGTTAATATTAAAAGCATTTTAACTAACTGCTAACTGTCTCTTCACCTTTCAGATACTTGTCCCGTCCCTACCTCATCAATGGCAGTAAGTTTGACCTGCGACTATACGTGTATGTGACCTCGTACGACCCCCTTCGCATCTACCTCTTCCAAGATGGGCTAGTGAGATTCGCCACATGCAAGTACGTGTGACACAGTTCTCCTGCAATAAACTATTATTGTGTAACTGTGTATGAAAAATGCTGCTCTAGGGACACACTTACACTTATGAGTAATTGAAACTTTATTGCAATTTGATAGCATTATTCTTTAAGCTCAATGGTTCATATTTCAGATAACATACATGTACTTGTTTGTACGTTGTATATGAAGTACAGGAAATATATGCATAAACCAGTACTTTTGAGTGACTTTGGTAGAATAGTTTACATATTTAATGATAACAGCTCAAAGCATGAAGTTTAGAATAAAAAGATATTCTTTATAAGTTCTGGAAATATTTTGCACATGATTCAAAGATTTATTTCTGATCATTCTGGTAATTTTTATCACAGGTACTCCTTCTCCATGAAGAGCCTGTCGAACCGCTTCATGCACCTGACCAACTACAGCGTGAACAAACGCAACGCTGAGTTCACTCCAAACAGTGACAAGGACAGATGTGAGGGACACAAGTGGTGAGAAAAATTCTTAACATCAAAAATATTTGGAATTATAATAAGCTGAAGTATGGTGGAAATTTGTCGTTACAAGTAAAATCCTCAAGAATAGACAGTGTAATTAAGTGTGTTGAAGAAGAAAGACTCACAATTATCATAAATTGCATATGTTTTGAAAGTTTAAATGATATGATCAGGATGGAGTTCTTGAGGTACGTGCAGTTTGCATCCCGGTCACTAGATGTCTCTTGTGTTTGTTACAGGGGTCTTCAGGCGCTGTGGAGATACCTGCAGCGGGGAGGCATCAGCACCGACCCTATATGGGAGGAGATCAAGGATCTAGTCATCAAAACAATCATCTGGTAAGACTGGTGAAGTGATACAATCATCAGTGTTTGATAGATTTTGCAGTGAATGCTTTTCCTTATTAAAGAATAGTTGTGAGCTTCCAGCTTTCCTAACCTATTTTGTTTGTTTGTGTCCCAAAGCTGTGAATCTGCTGTGAACAGCCTGGTGAAAGCAAACGTGCGTCGGCGCTACTGTGTCAACGAACTGTTTGGCTTCGACATCATGCTGGACTCGGACCTGAAGCCTTGGATTTTAGAGGTCAACATCTCGCCAAGGTCAGGTTTACAGCATGTGCATCATGCTATTCAAGAATTTGTTCCTGATATCATTTAACATTGTCTGTTTCATTTACCCAATATTGAACAATTAAAAGGTAAGGAAGTTGTGTAAGAAAACAGTTAGATAGATTTTGGAAAAGGTCAAATGTTTTAGGCAGTATCCACTTCCTTTCGTGAGTGACTAGGAGTCGCTGTAACTGACGAAAGTCACTGTAACTGACGAAAGATAGTGCATACAACATGTACCTGCAATGCATGACCATTTCCAAAATATATCCAATTGCTTGACTAACTGTTTTTTATTACCTGGATGTGTAACCTTCATCGATGTATCAAGGAAGTTGGTTTTGATTTACTTGTCAACTAATATTTATTTGTTTATGTTGTTTTGTGATATGCAGTCTCCACTCAAACTCTCCACTGGACGTAAACATCAAAGGTCAGATGATACGTGACCTCATGAACCTGGCGGGATTCCAGATCCCCGACAAGACCGTCGTCATGGCAGCAAACAACGTCAACGCCTCCCAGACCTTCAGCACGGACAAGCGCCACCAGAGTATGGACCTGGCGCCTGACGAGAAGGCGAAACACGCCTTCTTTGTGCAGAAGTACATTGATGAGGTAATTAAACATTTTGCTTAACTAAAAAATCATGACAGTTCTCCAATGATTTTGTACAATGAGTTATTCATGTTTTGGAACAATAAAAACGATTACATTCGGTGTAAATGAGAGATAATAAAGCAATATGAATCATATTCACAAGCAAAATACATTGGCATTGCAAACAAAATGGGTAACAGTTATAGAAACATTGAATTGTTCATATAATGTGCCAAATGATGGTGCAAGATTGTGATATACTGCTTTCTTTTGTAACCTGATGATGTCAGATTGGTGGTTTAAGAATGAACAGATTTGGACATATTGCATTACTAGTATCACTTTGACTGGACCTTTTATTAGATTCAATTATGCAAACTACTGGTAACGCATATCACATTTTTGCAGACATAACTAGCTGAACAGGTAGACTGACATGCCCTTGGTTATCTCTATTCCAGCAACTGCGGATGACCATCACCGACACCCTGACCCCAGATGACATCCGCATGCTGATAGAGACGGAAGACGAATTCAACCGTCGCGGGATGTACGAGCGCATCTTTCCCTCCCCGACCTCCAACAAGTACCACCGCTTCTTCGAGCAGCCCCGCTACTACAACATCCTGATGGACGAATGGGTGCGCAGATACCATCGCCAACACTCCAGAGGTGGGGAAGTCTATTGTATTCTTGATTCTCATTGGTAGTTTGGAATACTGCTAATAGTCATTGCTACATTAAGATTTAATCAATATGCTTTCAAAAGGTTATACCTGGTACAATAAAAAATTCCCAAGAAAGCTACTCAGGGGAACAATAAAATCTGGTCTACATGGACAGGTGGTCTCTATAGACAGGATTCTTGATGCTTGTGACAGTGGGAAAAATTAGACTATGGGCCCACCAAAAAGTTGTTACATTGGCCAGGTGGTCCTAAGAGGTGGAGGTGGTCACTTGTACAGGTTTGACTATACCTGTAACAGAGATCATGTACAGCCTTTGGAATTCCTTCATGGACTCAACTTGAAATTATCTATTGATGCTGATAGTTTACATGTACCTAGATTGTAACTCTTGAGTTTTACCTTAATGTTTCTTCCTCCTGTGTTTGATTTAGGTATTGGGATGCTGGATGCTTTCTGCCAACACAGCCTGCACGTTGGCACGACAACAAACCCCGCCCACCAGTGGGCCCCGCCCAAGTTTGTGCGCATCTCTCGGGACCAGAGGTCCATAAGTGCACCATTGACTCATGGGTAAGCAGAAGTCATGTTTTCAAAATAAACTCAATTATTTAGATCTACCATTGTTTTTGTTTTTTTAGCAACACGTAATAGAAAAAAAATCAAATTCCTCCAGTTATGCGCAAGGTAGTAGTTACTCAATTAACTGGATAAAATTCTGAAATGGTCAGACATTTCAGACAGCATCTGCTGTCTTTTGTCAGTGACTGGCAAAAGACAGAATTTTCTCCATAACTGAAGGAAAGAGTTTCAGACATGCATCCGCTGTTTTTCGTCAGTGACTGGCAAAAGACAGCAGCTGCATGCCTGAAAGTCTTTCCTTCAGTTATGGAGAAAATCAAAAGTCCCTTCTTGAAGATTGTACCTGCCCAAGATCATCATGTTCTAAAATACAGTCCCTATATGTATCTGTGAATGTCTACTGGATGGAAAATGACATTTTTTTCTGTAAACCTCCAGTGCAATGGCAGGGCTACCGAGAATCAAAAAGAAGGGTCACAAAGGGTCAAAGGTCAACAAGAAGCCAGTTGCCTCCACCGGCACTGTGGCTTCCCTCTCCATGACCAAGATCTCCATCCAGAACAAACCACTCGATGAGGGGGAGGAGCGCAGTGCCTCGGCTACAAGTTGACAATTACCAGTCCTACCTCCTCTCCAGGTGACTACTTTACCACCCCTATTGTTAAGTGAGACCTTCTTGTCACCATTCATACAGAGTTGTTCGCATGTTCTAAGGAAGGTTGAAAGACTTATACTCCACAAAATTTGAGAAAATGTAAAAACACAATAATTATTGTACAGATTTACACTTGAAAGCTTCACTCAACAGTTCTTAAATCCAAGATACAATGTATATATACAATGCAACTCATGGGCCATAATGCACTACATATGTCTATAGGTTGAACTGTAATTGTAAAACATCATGTCTGTATTTCATAGCCTTTTGATAACACACAAACTTACTTTTAGTTTTGTCTGTCAAAGGTATATACTAGTAGCCTGGGTACCATCCTTCGTAGTGACCGCTGGCTCAGTCTTTTCACTTGCTAATCTGTGGTTAGCAAGCAAAAAGATTGAGCCAGCTGTTAATACTAGGGAGGATGGTACCCAGGCTATTGTTATGCACTAGTGATGAGCTGAAGCCTGACGGTGTGTTTTATTTTATGTAGGATCTGACAGGTCCACCTGCACCAGTCTTCCAGAAGAAAGCCAGAAGGAAGAGGCTCATGCCTGCTCACCAGCTGGGCAGTATTCTAGAACCAAAGTCTCTGTGCTTCCAACACAGCTGTGAATGCTGTCTGTGAAGCAAAGACCACTACCAAACTGGTGCTACTCACTATAGGGATACAACAGTCTTGTTCTATTGATGTGGCTGTATAGAGAACCACCCTGCAAGTGCCTTAGATTACACTGACCACAGTGTATGTCATAGAACAAGATGTTGAATGTCCTTTAATTTTTTTCATGAAAACCCAAGCCCACTACTTGCTGTAAGAGGGATATTTAGTTGTTTTTTCTTTCTTGACAACAATTTTTATTTGTTTTGGTTATAAACACTATATTGTGAGATGAATATTCCTTATTTCAGCTATCTTCCTGCTGATTTGCTGTTACAAGCCCATGGCAGGGAGAAGGTTAAAATCAATGTACATTATTTGCTATGTATGATTTACAGTATACAAATCTAGATAGAACATGTATCAAAAAGCATTAATTTTTTTTCAGAATATTTTCACTTGTACTTTTCATACAGAATGTTGACATTAGACCATTTTGTATGGAAGCAAGTGATAGCTGAATTTGGATGTATCCCAAAATCTTCCTCTACATGTTCATCTAATATTTCTTTACCTCTGTCACTTGTGCCATATCAGCATTTACAACACTATATGTACAGCCATGTGGCTTGTAAAAGTCACCACTCTTGCAGTACTTGTAGTAGGGACAAACCATTATTATGACATTGGACCCTGCAGATTCTAGAGGAGAGGTAGGACACATATAGACGAGGGGAGAGTCAGTAATAACCTAGGAGATATGCAAAGGGTAGGAAGTAGCTAAAAGTGGCAATCACAAATCTATGAGAAAGGTCTCTATCAAGATGTGACAAGCATCATGGCACAAAATGTCAGATTTCTTTTGAAAAAAAAAGGATTCTTTTACATGCATGCTACATGTGGAAAACAGTATCTTTACAGTCATAAAAGCATTACTACATCGATTATGCATTTTCAAGCCACACTTTAGCCATCATATCAGTATTGTTTCTTGGAACCAAGTATGGAATTTTCACATCTTGATAGAGATTTTCCCAATCCATCCTGTAAGACTATTGTCTAACACCATATCCCAACAACCCTTAGTCTTAAGAAATGGAGTCTCAGGGAAATCACACTTGGGTTTGAGGCAATATGAGAATTTAAATAAAGTGTTTTAAAGTTGAATCATTATATAGATCTTAACAAACTGTTGAAATTTTAGATTAGCATATGCTGTATTTAGATAGTTGATGTTTCCCAAATGCTGTTTGAAAATGTAGATAGATAATGGACCAAGAAGCACAATGTACTTTGAGTATTACATTTCCTGCTCAACAGTAACTTACTGCTGTGTTGACAATGGCTGCTGAAAATGAACAACAGTAACATCATTTGTGCCTTAATCCTAAGGTCATTAGTTACATCATTGTGTATTTGGACTGTATCTCGAGTTTCAGATGGGGCTAATGAAATATTACTCATTGGTTATCTGTTTCCCTTTTTATCCTTCATTGGTGTTCAACGGATATTTATAAGGCTGAAGCAAGTTTCTGTAATTTTATTTGTTCTAGAGACATCTTGTTGTTTCAGAAATAGTCACCCATCACAAAATGCATTTTAAGATGTTCATTTTTTGCATGTATAGTCAATGTCTTGATAATGTCGTCCAGACAAGTGCCACAATTTCTTAAGAAATGCCATTTCTTCCACTGTACCTTCTGTGGTTCTGTTCAGAAAATAGAATCTTGAAAACTGATCACTGATATATTTTGTCAGTCAAGTCAAGTCGATGCCTTTATTTTTCTTCAAAGTGCTTTTCAAGATTTGTCGAGCTACATTTGCTGAAAACTTCTTTGCACGTGGGAAAATGTGTTGTCTTGTTTGAGATGACTCATGCTTTTGCAAAATGCACTTACATTTCCTATGGGAAAAAGGTTCTAACTTCTTCTGTGTTTTATACAGAAAGCTATATGTGATGTCTTGTAAAAACTAAAGAGCTTTTGATGTTAGCAAAATTAACTTCACTGGCAACTCTATGTACCATGTTATTTTGCAATTTCATAATGTACAAAAAATTGAGTGAAGCTTGTTTGCTGTACTCAAACTGAGAAAAATTTGCTCTGACTTGTTATATTTCCTTGCTGTACTGTTTTGAACTGGTGTTCTGTTGTGTATTTTGAAGTTGAGTGCAATGTTGTTTGTATTTTGAAATGGTTAAAGTTTGAGCCAAAGGTGGTGCTATTCAAACTGTAACTAACATAAATGATATTAGAATGAAGACTTATTTACATGTTTGTGTTTGAAATAGATATTGAAATATCCATGCATGGATTCCTATATGCAACTCCAACAATTTACACTTTTGATATCCAGTGTTGAAAATTAAGGTAGCTGTTCATCTTTAAAATTTGTGTAAGAAAATGTTCTTCAAAAATCTGTTTGGAACATTGAAGATCTATTCCCAAAGTCGCTTCAAATATATGTATAAACCCAATGCCATACATTATGACACACTGTATGAAGTTGTGAAGCCGTGCCTTGTGGAAAAGGTTGAAATGGAGAAGACCACTGATCTAGGCAAACATTTTGTCAACCTTTTCCATGATGTTATTTACCTACGACCCGATGAACTTTCATGCTAATATGTACGTTATCATGTTTGTTTTTTGTTCCCAGCCAATATAAGTCATGTTTTATCCTTTGACCTTGTTCTGGTACTGTTGGTTAATAAAGATTGACTTATTTTCATAACACACATTGTTGGCATCCCTTATTTTCCCTGACTCTTTATAACTAGTTAATGTCAGAGTTCAAGGAAACTGTATATGATAACAGTTGTAAAAACTGAAATTCAACACATTCCCTTGGCAAATATACCCCGAAATAGATTTCCCCCATAGTCTGCCTGATGTAGAATCAAATTAAACTCTGCTTCCTCTGCGTGGAAACTGAATCTGAATTCAATAACTGTCTAGATGGAAAATTTAACTTTTTAAAGACTTTAATCAAAGACTGTGATGTCAAATCTAGGTAAAAATACAAATGTATTTAATGTTATGTCTCAAGATTCTGCGAATGTCTATGTAGGACATAAGAATCTGACAGAATCAACTGAGGATCTGCTTTGTCTACAGCTGTCAAATGTAAAAATTAAAGCCAGTTGGGGCTGACAGTGGGTTTTAATTTGTGTTTCCTGTACCATTAGAAAAAAATCAATCTCAAGACAGTTTCAAGACCTTTCAAATTATCTTTTTTTATGCACCATTGCTAGAAAGATCAAGAGCTGAGTGACCTTAAAAATGTTAAATCTACTGTTTCTTTTTAAGATGAAATTGACACGCCCCTTTTGCATGAGGATTATGACCAATGGTGCACTACACTAATTTCCCAACAGGCGGCGCTATTTTCCCGCCACAGATCAAAGGTCTCGCGAATCACGAGACGTTTTTCAGCTATATTTGGCGCAATGCATTGTGGTAAGTGGCGGCAAAGATTTTTCAAGATGGCTGCGGTGGGACGATCAGAACGTAAATTTCTTCTGTTTTATTCAGTTTCATACGCCATAGAGGTCTTCTTCGTCAGTTTTTAGCAGGAGGAAGCATGTAGAACATTGTTTGTCGTCATTTCATGCGGAGAACTCTTACGGGCATTGCCTAGATCGCTGGATCAACGCAGAATTAAAAGCCAAGTTTGAATTTTTAAACCGTCTGCAAGTGAGGGGGCAGGGTCTAAACTTGTTGGAGTCGTTGTTGTCTGCTCCCGTTGGAAATCATTTCTCCGTGCAAGTGTGATTTCGTCTAACCACGAGGATGAGGAGTAGACAAACTGCAAAACAAGCTGCGGCAGATGACGGTAAGACAACTCGTGTTTGTGATCTATTGATTGTTCTTCCTAGCCACGTTAGGTGCAGACGCCATGATGTTTGTTGTTGATAGTAGATCCGCTATGTATGTTGCCACAAAACAAATATAAAGTAGGTCAGAAAATGCCTGTTGTATATGATTATATATATCAGTATTTTGGAGTATCGGATGTATTCCTTCCATGATGGTAGTTTGCAATATATTTTTTAAGAAGAGAAATCATACATGCATCCAAGTTTGCGTAGTACTTCAAATGTAGTAGACCTACTCTAGCTACACAAATCACACCTACTTGATACATTTTGTAGTACAGAACAAATTATGTTGCAAACGTGTGTGCACTTAAAGATGAATACAACTTACTAAAAGAAACATAGATTTATGAGCTCTATGTTGTCTGTTTAACTTTGAAAGTTTGAGAATAAGGTCATTATTTTGACCAGGTGAACTCAGAAGATATGATTTATGACCAATTAACAATTACAATTTGGACAGTGAAACAGGTCACTGGTTTCAGATCCTTTTCTTTATTTTACAAGTTTTGTGATAGCAGAAACCTGTCTTGTGAGAAGAAAGTTTTTGTGAAAAAGAAATGAATGTGAATGAGACCTATTTGTATTTGAACATGTTCATGGTCCCTTGAGACAAAGGTAGTTTTTATGCTGGTATTCTTCAAATTTGCATGTGAAAAGTAAAAGTTACTATCGTCAAGCATCAAGTTATCACCCCAAAAGAATGACAATGGACTGCTGGTAGGTTCTAAATCAGCCGTTTTACCCACGGTAGCTTATTTAAATGCCCTCGGCCTGCACACTCCCCCAAAGTTAACTTTTTTTACAGGGAAGTTTAAACCTTTGTTTTGTACCAAGGAGGTTAAATATAGATACTAGTATCTAACCTCCTTGTTGTTACCAAGTATTTCTTCTGAGGTTAGATTATGATGTTTTTGAATTATGAAAAAGGAGTTTTACATAGACTTTAAAAGGACAACCTCATAGATAACCAGTGCCAAAGTCCCCTCAGCATTGATCTTAGTTGCCTATCCTTACTAACAAAGCTATCACATACAACACTCTCATACAAACAAAAAGTTTGTAAAGTTGTAATGATCATGTGCGAGCACTGTTTGTATAAGTCCAATAGATGATGTACTTTCATGGGAACATTCTGAATATCTGATAACAAACATGTACTGTAAATGTATTTAAGTTTTCTGTAGTTTATTGTATCCATGTATCTCCACGTACCTGTTTGTCTGCAATTAGCATTTGGGCATGAGCTTGCAATAAACTGATTATTGTTTGCGGTTTTCGCAGTAACCTCTTCACTGCAAACTTAGAACCACCACGAAAATTATTAACCGTCTTCTGCCCGCTTACTACATTGTACCTTTTTCAACTGCAAAACTCCATTTTCTCCCTACCATGAAATTAAATCACTGTTAGCTTGGGATATGTAGTCTTCGGATCATTAACATACCAGCCTTAACCTTTTTGAAAAACATTAGGTTTATAATTACAGATTAAGATAACACAGAAAGCTAAAATTTGAGTGTAGTCTTTTGTTTGTCAGCCTGTTCATAACTAGTTGTTAATTCAAGCAAATTTCAGTCGTCTCAAGTCAGATTGTCCATTTAGCCTGTCAGTTTCTAGACGTCTACTCCATGGTTCTTTGGATGACTGTCTTTGCTCCTTGTATAATAAAATACACAAAGCCAGTCATCCAAACAATCTTGGAGTAGGAAGTATAGTATCTCTAGCATGCTGGATGACATTGTGATGTCTGTATTCCATGTAGGAGAGAGCAGAGGTAGGAGGAAACTGGACTTTGCTGCCAGCTCCAGTTCCAAGACTGCCCAGCCTCTGGCAGGAAAGGTGTTCTTCCTGGACCTGCGTGGTTATGGGGCTCTCAACATTAAAAAACTGGAGACCAACATTGTGCTGTTAGGAGGGGTAAGTTTCCATTATCTTTAGGATCTTTTTATTGTGTAATCTTTAGCTTGTGCCTCCTTTTTGCTGGTAAAAGAAGTCCAGTGCTTTGGATTTCCCACTGCCAGCATACAAAATGAAAATTTGTTCTTTAACTTATTAATTTAGATACTCATCTATATACAGGTTACACTTGTTCAGACTCATTCTCAGCCAGTGATGAAAGATAGTGGATACCGTCTGAAATATCTAATCCTTTACTTTAGATAATTTATCCAATTGCTTGATTAATTTTGTATTACTATTTTTTACCATCATTCACACTTCAGCTTGTTGATAAGCTTAAGCTAAAGGTAGTGGTCTGCCATTGAAGAAGAATTTTGCTTTGCCTCAACAGTGAGGGAATAAAAGAGAAAATTTCCATCATTTGATTTTTTAAAGAATGAGCCATATATTTCCTTCTTTTTTCCCAGAGTGTGGTGAACTTTTTTGACAAAGACGTGGGGGTGACCCATGTGATCAGTAACCAGGACGGAGCTAAGAAGGACACGCCCTTGGGTGCCGCGGACAGCCCAGCGGCCTCCACTCCCAGTCCATTCAGCGCTGCTACATCTGTCAGGAGGTATCAGGAAACATAGTCGCTTACATCATTCTAAGCTACTTTTTGCTTCCGGGTAGCTTTTTAAAAAGAAACTTCAGACATGTACTTCGTTGAAGCCACCTTCATATCCAAACTATACAGTGAAACCTGTATAAGCTACCACCTACATAATTGACCACCTGACCAATTGGACTGCTGTTAAGTGATCTCTAAATTTTCCCATTCACACAAGGATTAAGAATCCAGTCTATACGTAGTCCATGTAGTCAAATCTATCTTCAACACCAACTCAAGGGACTGAGGATAAATGGTTGCTGAGGACATGGTGGGTTAAACTATGTAAAAGTGGACAGGGCTGTTTTAACATGGTTGCCTGCGCTAGGTAGTTGCTTACGCCAGGTGGTTGCCTTACCAGGCTTGACTGCATTTTATTACTTACCTGAGTGGTCGTCTTTTGCAGGCTTGACTGTAGTTCATTCATTTTCCATGCGTTGAATCATCATTAGAAGATGTGTCATCATGTCAAACAGCTTTTTATGAGTTCCATGGGACAGAATGAGAAGGACAATGAGATGGGACTAATCAGAAAAACCAAGAATAAGGAGGAGGATGCAAAACTTATAGTTTAGTAGTCAACGGTTACGGAAGAAATTGAAAACTTGCTGATCTGAAAAACACATAGACGTTGCCAGAATTATACCTTATGATTTTATACCATTCCTAATTTATATGATCTAACTTCCATGTTTGACCATGTACCATTTGTGCAGATCGTCTCGAGGTAACCTGCAGTCCCCTGCTGTAGACTCTCCCAGTAACCCAGGATCCAGCAGTGCAGTGGTAGGTCTTTAGATTAATGTTTTTTTACCCCCCCCCCCCCCAAATAAAATCATTCAACACCACACAAAGTGTACTTCGCATTATGCATCAGCTTCAATTGGAAAATTTACAGCAAAGAACAGAAATACATATATTTCAAGACCTGTTGATACCACCAAAGCCTAATACTGTAAACTTATATACTATTAACTGTGTTCTGGTCAATGCAATAGACTGTCTTCCCCCAGGACTCTTAATGTATAAAGCCCTAACCATGCGTTTTAAAGCATTATTGCAAGGTGTGGTTTGTTTGAGACAGCATGAGAAAATAAGTATAATTAGTGAGATAACATAGTGTGCGTCTTTTCTTTGTACCTTTTTAATAATTGATATCCAGTACTTTTTATAGCCCGTCTGATAATGAACATACCACTCTTTTGTGTTCCAGTCTCGAGGCAAGGCCATTGCTAGAAAAGCTATGGACACACAGGTACATACTAGTATTACTATCATACTGAATATGATATCTGGTAGAAACGTGAAAATTGTGCCTTTGATAGACAAAAGGAAATATTGACTGACGTCCTGTGGCTTCTAAATTTTTGTAGGCAAAAGTGACTAGTAAATATTGCAACATTTGTCAAGCACCATTGCCTGAAATTTTTGTACCTTTTGTTATGCATGTCTGAAGATGTAGTGACTTCTGTTGCTCGTAAAAATTCGCTTATTGTTAGTGCTAATTTGTTACTTCACAAATCTCTAGTGAACAAATAGGTAACTTGCTATGATAGGAAGGTTATCTATTTATTCTTCATGATATTATATATATTTCTTATGTATAAAATTTGTATGATAATACTATATTAATATATCTGTGCAATAATAAGATATTTATTTTTATTTTTTCAGAAACAGGGAAGCAGCAATGTGCTGTCTATTGCCAAACAACTGAAACTCAAGGTTAAACATATAGATGGTAAGTACTATTATGTTGTTGTTTCTATAAAAAAAAGGTAGTCTCGTAGCCTTTTTGAGGCCTTTAAGGCAGCGTGTTGTTATCCACTGTGTCTGGTGCACGGTATTGAAATGTGGAGCCCGTCACCACCTTTTATTTACCTCCCAACCAAAGTCAGGTACCCATTTTTATACCTTGGTCAAGTGAGGAAAGTCATATTAAGTGCCTTTCCCAAGGGCACAGCATTGGTGGCATGTCAGCTCGAACCCAGGGGATTTGAACCCAGGACCTCTGGGCTCTGGGCCAAACACCTAACCGTTACACCAACACAATGCCACATTATACAAGTAGTTGTGAATAAACAAGACTTCCTGGGAACTGTTTCATAACAATAACAACAGTGCTGCAGGTGTGGCTTTGCATAATGCATGTTATTTTTCATCAGCCTATTTAGACATCATTCACATTTCTGTAAGGCAATTGCACATTTTTCAAAGCAGTCTTTGTAAAGCTTAATATGTTTTCATTATGTGTAATATTGGTTCATTGAACTTATGATTAGAATAAAAATTAGAATATACATTGCGAATGTTTTATTGGTATTGTGTCAATAAAACACTTCTTTAGGTAGGAAATGTATCTGTATCTATTTTTATTTTTGAGTTTCTAAAATACGATCACTTGTTCCTCAGGCAAAAGTCTTCTTGAGGACCAAAATTAAAAAATCCAGCAATAACATTTCCCCCTACTTTGCCCCTAGCGGGGTTATTTGGGGGTAGCCGAAGTTGAAGTTGAAGAGTGTAATATGTTTAAAATCTCACAAACTAATGAACACATTTCAGTCAATCTATGATGTAAGTGGACTCCAGGTAGAATAGTGTTTCTCCATGTACCACTGATGAAGATCTTTATAAAACAAACAAACAAACAAACAAACAAACGAACACAGACTGATGCAGGTATTATCTTATCAGCAACCGTTCTAACTGTATGTTTATGAAGGTCAGACATCCAGGTAAACTGTATTTGAAAGACAATTTAGACTCTACAACTGGATAAAATTAGGAGATTTACTTTAGCATCACTAGAATAAACTGGCAAGAACGAATCAATACTAGTACATCTACCTGGAAAAAAACGGTTGAACATGTCAAAGTCTCCAACTCTTAAGGATCTTAATTTTATGCAAATGTCACTCAAATGCAAATTGTCTTCATGAAATAAATCATATATTCTAATATAGTTCTGTTTTTTTTTTATTGTTTCAGTGGCAGCTCAGTGGATAGAAGAACAGGCAGTGAAACTGAAGAAGGCTGGAATGAAGGGACCACAGAAGCCGACACAGCCTTCAGGAAATACCTCTAAAGGTATTTATATTATATGAGATATATATATAAACGATATGTCGTACGATTTTTGTAGCCCCCACGGTAGCTTTTATCTACAGATGAGGTTGACAAAATCATAAATTTTGTGATTTTAATTTTCCTTCATACTGCCGACATTTTTGAAAACTTCACTCATCAGTATCCTGTAGCAATCACAGAAAACCGTACACATAGTAGAGCCTGCTTCGAAGGCTTAAATTCCCCAAGTGTCAGATCCAGTATTACACATAGGTGATGCATACAGTTACATGGGTATATACACGTGGGAAAATAATTAGATTAGACCTCAGACCCTCTGTGGTCACTTTGCCAAGAGGGAAGTTTGCTAGTTATGTCTCCCAGAAAGATGAAGCCTGTCCCCACCAAGCTGGACTGCTGGAACAGAACAATAGCTCTCTTTCTCAGGACACCAAGCAGATGAAGATATCTTGAAAAATCGTGCAATACTCAAAAAAGAACAATGCACAACACTTCAGGTGATAGCTTATTTTATCTGCAATTATCGTGACCCAAACATATGATGACTTATGACGTTTGCGACCAGGGCCTAACTGACCTTTTTTAGTTTTTAGAAATGTAGTTGCTTTTGCAGCATCAATCTCTTTGCAAGGAAAACATATGGTTGAGAATAACTAACTTACTAAGTGATGACAATAGAGCTCACAGGAAATTTTGATGGGGAAAATAATTATTAATGATGTTTACCATTTAGGGAATAAAAGGTTGGCAGATTGTAGTAATCACTGAAAAAAGATCTGTAGTATTATATATCGGAATTTCTCACACAATGTTTACATGGCTTTGTTTGTGTAGAACTAGAAGTGCTTGTAATGTACATATCCATATCTGTAACAGCAACAACTTTGCACCGGAAACTTTGTGACGTGTTTTTATAATTATGTTATTCCTACAGCACGAAAACTGAAGCCACCATTTGTAAAGTTTGAAGACAGCAGTCAGTAAGTAGTTTGATTATTTATGAACTCTATTACATCACAGTTCATTTTGTGAATCCCCAATCCTACAGATATCTGCATATGAAATAATGATGTTAATCTGCGGTAAACAAATTGATTGCAACATGTTTTGAAATATTGTGCTCAGTAACACTATACCTGTAGCAGTATATTATCATAACATCACATATATCAACATCTACTTTGTAATAGATAGGTTGAAAACATATCTAAAAACAAACGTTAATGCTTTTCCTTCCAAACTTAGTTTGATATGCAGAGGTAATTTCTGTTCATTTGCCATAACATAGAGCTCTGGCTGCAAATTTTGCAATTTCAACCCCTAGATAAAATGGGAAGAAAAAGTCTAAATCTTAGGGTGTTGCTCTCAGGCCCAGAATTCCTTACTATAGATGTGCCTGAATGACATTTGTGACTCCAGCATATCTATTTTATTTTCTGAATCCGTCAAAAACTATACAAATTTGTCCTGAGTATCTAGAAGAAAAACGCTGTCTTGACAGACTTGTACATGCTTATTAATACACACAGTGTTGCACATTTCTCAGACAGCTAGGATTCTACTATGTGCTATATTACATATCAAGAATGTTCTATTTTGTTTAACAGTCAGTACAGGCCAGTGTATGAAGAGTTGCCGAAGTTCCCCAGAGTCAACGTGGACACGCCCAGCGGCACCTGTCCGTTCGACGGAGGGGCGTACCAAGATGTCCCTGTGGCGGAGAGAAGCAAGGAAGAAGCGAGCCAAGCAGAGGAGGGGGAAGGAGGAACAGGAAAGAAGAGCGATCAAAGGAAAGAGGAAAGCGCGTCAAAACCTTCACCGAGAAAGAAGTAAGAAGCTGTTTATTGTATAATTTTACAAAATCTATCCAGATGCTGTAATTGCATTATTTTTGCTTTCGTTTTGTATTGTGTATATTGTTACCTGGACGTCTGACCTTTATTGCTGTATTCATTGTACTGTACATCTTGAAACATTTGCGGTAGTTTTATTTTCACAGTGACAATGTGAAAACATGTTTTTATTACTACTGTACTACCAAATTGTTTCAACTGCAAATTTAAAACACATAGATAGCCACCATTTCCAACCTACTGTGAAATGAGACCACAGCGAAAGTAAATGCAATTACAGTATATGTCAGTCGTTTCATGTTGGCCGTTCTAATTTGATTCGTTGGTTCCCAGCTTTAGAAAACAATGCTGAACTGGGAAAATAACTCAAAAACATGTCTGTGGGGGGAAGTTTGTATATTGGTGCACTCAGTTTCAGGTTTTGAATATTGTCAGAGTTAATAAGTCTTCCTCCCAGACCTCTGTTTTCATGTTACATGTTAGCCTCATCCAGTTCAAGACTGTTGTAGATTGGGCGTGTGCCTTATGTTTCAGTAATGGTGTTTTATGTTTGACGTCATTACAGACAACCAATCATTATGCACATGAATAGCTAGTCCTTGTTATTTTTTGTCTGTGCCCTTGTCCCCACTAAGGAAGCCATTTGGCAGGTTAGGAAGTGATACATAAGTTTTTGAATGGGACTTCTTGTTTTTAAGAATTCCTTAGATGTGAACTATAATATCATCCAAATGTTTCATAGTATATTTGTATTGTGGTAATGTTGTATTGTGGTGATGATGATGGCTCATTGTGGAGGATTAGTGGGAAGTGGCTGAACAGTCCTATCCTAGAGTGTAAGGTAATGCTATTGTAATGTTTTTACGGACCACTGGAAGAGTGTCTTGCTGAAGGCAAGCTTAAAGTGCAATGAACTCCAGCTTAACCATAGGCGTGCAAAGTAATTACTGTGGCTACGCAAGCTCTGACCTCCGAAGCAAAAGTTGTTGGACAGGATCATCAGGGCTTGAAATGCTGGGTGCATAAAGACTTCTGTGCACCCAGAATTGGAGCTGTGCTTCTAAATGTTGACTGACCAGTACACCTAGTTATATTTGTGTAGGGTTACATATGTAAAATGATATTGTACGCTGGTGTACAGCATATTCTTGACAATCATGTGTCAGAAAAAATAATGACATTTTTGATGTAGTACTTGTTTAAGCAGCAGTAAGGTGTGTTGTTACTTGTAATAAGACTAGTTAGTTTCGCTGACATTCTAATTTGTTTTATTTTTGCACCCAGTTTTTTTCTTTGCACCTAAATTCAAACATGAATTTTGAGCCCAGGAAATTCATTTTTAACGTCTTATGTGGATCATTCACACTTTAAGAAACATCAAGCAAAAGTATTCTATAGGTTGTTTTTTAAGTTTTGATTTGAGTGTAAGCCAAATTTCAAATCCTTCATGTGCCGCTTTTGTGCGTTTTGTCTGTATTAATATCTTTAGCAGTTGGTGTGGTATATGGTGTGGTGTCAATGTTGTTTAACTTTTGTAACCCTTCCATCCCCTTAGGGTACAACACAAGGCCACCCTAGCCAAGCGGGCAACAACAAGCCAGTCTCGAAGCAAGGCCAGCGCTCTGAAGGCCAAGAAGAATGCCGGCTACTGCGAATGCTGTATGCTCAAATACAATGATCTGCAACAGGTTTGTATGATGTTTTTTTTTTTTTACATTGATTCCAATATCAGATAACAACAATCGCTGCCATTTTGTAAGTATTTTTGCCCAGAATGCACCGCGCAACATTGACACACCTGGTGGGACAAGTTCTTGATTACGCACGGGTCACCAGCTATGTTGATTACTGTGTTAAGCATTTCTAGAAGTATGTAATTTCTCCTTACCAAGTTTATGTCAGAAAGTTACATCTGAGAAAAAGTTAGCATAAGAGTTGTGTAAGTGTAATGAAGTTCTGGAGATAATTCTTCACTGCATCTCAAGCTGAAAAACCACTACTAGTGCAGAAGGTGGGTAACATCATAGCATCTACCCTCAGATGGCCTGATAGGATTATAAACAGATAATCTTCTATTGGAAGGCAAGCAACTGGGAAAATTCCTGCCGTTTTCATAGTACAATGCCATCTTGTTTCTTTGCATGTAACTTGTTGCAGTTGTGCATGTTGTAAAAGACGGTGAAGTAGAAAGATTTGTGAGATAATCTCATGATCAGTAGGAATGTCATGTACCTAGGTGTGTGTTAATTTTCCACTACATGTACATGTGCGATCTTTCTTTCAAGCCAGGGGCTAGTTAGGAGGAAGTGTCCCAAAGTTTTAGCACAACACGTTTTTTATGAAGGTAATTCAATAGCTTAAGAAGAATCACAGTAACGTATAGACTTCAGTTTTGCTGTATAGACTAGTGCAATGGCCTTTGGGGGGGTTCGTGTGGTCATGTACACCACATATGCCATTTTTGATTCAGACCTGGGGCTACTGTATTTTTCTTAAGATATTTGCGGTAGTTTTATTTTCTCGCTTTTCCCGGTGACCTCTTCACCATGAAATCATGACACGGTGAATGTGCATTTCCCATGTATTACTATAATGTTTGTAATACAGAATTGTTTCAACTTCAAACTAAACGAAAAAATCCTTTCCCTTCTACCGCAGAATTTAGTCCCCATGAAAATAAATGAATTTATTTCCTCAAGTAGTTAAGTTTACGTTTAAGGCAACCAAAGCAATATTGGGGCCAAAAATATGGAAATTAAAAAGATGCTGAAATCTTAATGGTAAGTGACATTTACTAATACTATTTTGCACATTTGAGCATTTTAAAACCGTGCAAAAATGTTCCGTACAATGATTCCCTTAGTTATCTGAGCCTACAAAAACCCCGGCGACGATTTTCAGTGAGTTCTCACATCACAACGCTGCCATATTTTTGCATGATGGATGTCGCTATACATTGTGAAAGTATTGTTTGAACTAATCATGTATAGAAATAACTAAATAAATTGACTTTCAAAATGCGATTTTCAGGCCCTAATATTGCACGGGTTTCCTTTAAGAAGACTGGCTGTTTTGTACATACCTTAGTGCCCCTGGGAATCTGAACAGGAATTTTGACAGCATGCCAAAATCAACGATAAACAACGATACTGTTTGTTTCACAGCACGTCAAGGGAGACCAGCACAGAGCCTTCGTGAAGCGACAGGAGAACTACATCTCGCTGGACAGGCGGATTCGCAAGGGTCCCGTGCTCGACCGCTTTCTCAAGGACGTGATGAAGTACCACCCAATTGATAAGACCAGGGCTCTTCAAAGGTGATTACTGTACTTGATGTCTAAGACATACATGCAATAATGAACACGTGAAAAAATCACCATCTGGTCTACGAATTGTGAATAAATGTGTGTTGTGTATGTATTCATTAATGCCTGGTTCTATATCTGTCATTTAAAAGGCCATAAAGAAAAGTACTGTAATATCATTGAGAATTTTCATATTTTTCTGGAGTTCTTTTGTTTATTTTGGCCATTCATGAAGATTTAGTGCCACTTGTTACTGTCATTGTTAGTTGTAAGCCAGAAGGGGTCCTTTTGATGACTTTTCGATATAAATCATTGATTCTCATTCAGAATTTGGATACTTTTTCTGTTCACAAGTAGAAAAGATGCAAAAATCAACACAATGTGAAGAAGAAGAAGTTCCTTTGAAAATGTAGCTATTGGCAACAATCTCTGTTTGTAAGGAGGATGACAGATTTATAGCTTTCTGCTGTTTCGTAAACATTGCAGCCCTGGCTGGCCTGAGGACAGTAAAGCCAAGTGTTCTGTCTGACAATTACGATGTTTTTTCAGTTCTTTTTGTTGATTTTGGCCATTCATTTCATACCACTTGTATTATCATTTTGTAATCCACAGTGGCGACACGAGATCCTTTTTTGATGACATTAAAGATTGATTGTTACTTTTTCTGTTTCACAATAATGCAAATCAACACAATATCAACAAGAAAAAATTCCTTTGCAAATGTAGCTATCGACCACAATCTCTGTTGGCAAGGTGAAGGACATAACTTCCTACTGTTTCGTAAACATTGCAGCCCTGGCTGGCCCGAGGACACCGAAGATTCAGGAGACCAACAGGAACCAAAGGAGCAGGACGACAGAAGTGATGATGTCATCCTCATCAGCGATCCTATCCCCGCGCCCGTTGTCACGGTGCCCAGGTGGCCGACGCCCGCCATGCGCAAAATGGGGATGACGGATCCATCAGTCATATCGTCCCTTAAGTCGTTGTCCCAACAGAGCAGACAAACGAAACAAGACTGTGGGGAGGGCCCCTCCTCTGCTGCTAGTAGTCTCCGCAATCTGAGCGACGATGAAGAAGAGGAAGAAGAAAGTAGGAGAAGAAAGCAGAGGAAGAAGATGGCGAAGGTTACGACTCCGCAGAAGGTGTTCGGCAGTTCGCCTGAGAAAAGATTCCCCGCACTTGACAGGTTCGGTTCAAGTTCTCGTTACTGTTGTGTCAGATCAGGGCTGTCTCCAGCTTTCAATTGTTGTCCGCCCCACTCATTGTTTAGGGGCAGAGGGAGTTCATCTATTACAGGTCTTGTAAAGCATCAATCATGATTGATGGTAGGGGCGTTACAAAATAAAGGGAAAGGCAAAATTCACAGTTGGAATTTGGCATTCAATGCTGCTAATTTTCGTTGTTAAATCTGTCATTTTAAGCTTTCAAAAATATATTTTCATGTCATGAAGTTCCAATTATTTGGACGGAAGGGGTGAAAGTTTATCTGTCCCAACAAGCAAATTTCCGTCCCGGGACGGAGGGACGGGTCCTGGAGACAGCCCTGGGTCAGATCCACTTCAAGGAGTCAGTTGCCCCTTTTCAAAATTCTTTCAAAAAGTTTATTAATTTGCAGTATCGTAACATAATGTGCCATATGGGCAAAGGAGTTACCTTTTTTGCTGCTTAAATCAGTTAAAGATTTTGCAAGCTACCAATTACCATTTAAGTGGCACACATAATGTGCCATGCCATATAGATCATGGTAAATTGATTGAACTTCATGTAGATCTTTACTGAAAGGTTACGAAGTTGCAACCATCATTACTAAGCCCATGGAAGCCAGCTCACCCGAAATTAGCTCAAAATTTTTGTAAATGCCCCCAGTAATTATTTTCCTGTTCCCAACTAAAATACTAGTAACATTTCTACAAATTCCACTGGCCAGTTTTAGTGGTGTGAACACTGATCATATGATTACAGTAAGGGACTGCCAAAAATCATTACTCAGGCAACTGGATAAAATTCTGAAATAAGGAACTATTTTAAGTACATCTGTATACATGTTTCTCCTTGTTTAAAAGATTCTCTATATCCAAAGTATTTTTTGAAGCATATAGTACTTAGAATATTATTGTAGATATCGAGGGGGTTTAGAGGGCACCACATTCTTATTCACTTCAATTCACCACAAAACAAGGCTCAAACTTCACTGCCTGAGCTCTCTCAGTGGTCAAAACCTACACTGTATGTCTAGAATTCCCTCCCTCCAAGGACTACTCGTACATTCTACAACTAGTACAAAGCCGAGGATGTAATGGGGACAGGTCTGAGTTGTCGGATGGGTTCCTGTACTGATTTGATATGTCCTGAGGGCATTTGCCGCGGTGGCATTGTATATAGGTTCTCCTCCCATTCTATGCCTGGCTTTACACACAATAGATGTTTCTGTCCTAGTGAGAAGAGTCGCTGTTACAGATGAATATGTAACCCGTAACCTCGGAGTGGCCTCGCATCACACGTCGAAGTGACCACCAGGTCATGTTACGTGGTGACCTTTGAGTAAAAAAAATAGGTGTTCTTGATATAAGGGATAATACAAAAATAACACATAAATCTGAAGCATGTTAATGGTAAAAAACAATCCTGTTATGTTGTTTAGCTGGTCAAACATTATGGTATGCAGTTCATTCTCTTATGCTGTTACGTAGAAAAACCAGTATAGGAACAGCTTTGTTTAGTCTGTCTGTGTTAGAGGTTATGTTTTGACTTAATATGTCCTTGACCCAGCCTTGTCAAGTCTCTTGATAATTGTTCTTAACACATGATATGCTGTGACAAGAAGGTTTATAAATCCTCAAGCAGGGGAAACAATTTTCCGATCTAGTTGTTTTTCTGATTAATAAAAGTCGTTGAAACCATAGTTATAAGTTCTTGTTCTAGTTTGGCAAGAGTCTTTACAAACTGCCAAATTATATGCAATTTGAAATTGTACTAGTCACTATGGGCAAATCAAGAGGGAGAAAGTTAAAATGCACTGGAGAAATGTCCTTTTTAGTTACACTGTTCTCACTACATTTCAGATTGGTGGCATCAGTAGAGACCAAAATGGAGAAGAGGAAGAGCAGTGACCAGGGATCACAATGTTCCGCCTCGAAAAGACAAAGACTGGACATTTGTGAAGCATCACCAGAAAGGGGAAAGGTGACAGAGAGAGCAGGGAAATCACCAAAACCTGCTCAGGAAAGCTTGCAACGATTACTTGAAGAGGAGGAGGGCAATGAAAGACAGCAAAGGGATGAGACACTACTAGATGCTGAGCCAAACTGTGAAGGAAGCACTGTTCAGAACGAAACTTTTAAGCCGTCTAACACACTGTCATCTTTAAACGTCAGGCCAAGAAGATCCCCAAGGGAAAGGAACTTAAGTACTAATGAAGAGATATTTGAACCCTCAGGGCAAGGAGTTATGAGGAGTGCTAGAAAGACAAAGCAAAAGCAGGATGGCAATGTGTCCGGTCACAAGGAGCAGGCTACTGCCAAACAGACGGAGAAAGAAGCTCCGCAGTCTGAACTACTTGTGACGCCTGAGAAAAGGCACTCTCTTGCGGAAATTCAGGCGACTCCTATACGAGGGACAGATGAGTTGGAGAGACGGCAGAAAGAACTGGTGCGATCGCCGTCTCCCGTAATTAGCCCTGAAACAAGGCAGAGCTTACCTAAAGACAACGCTGTGTTCAGCAGTCCTATGAACACAAGCACGCCTCTTCGAACTCTGAAACAGAGGACTGAAACAGCAGAGACTCTTCCACAAGGAAGATCACCAAGAGCAACCACACAGCCAAAAATAAAACCCGTCCAGGAATCGACAAAGAGAGAGCCTGGCAGGAAAGCGTTGCGGAAAACCAAACACTTGGAAAATTCCTCTGACGGTTCCCACTCAGTGCACAAACAAGACTTGAACACTCAGGCGACACACTCTGACCAGTGCGCTGCTTTGCTCATGTCCAGCGAGCTTTCAGCAGAATTTCTCGGCTTTGACCTGACAGTGAGCGAGGCTGATCGAATCTGGCAACAGGCTTCCGGTGTGGATGCGTCTCGACGTGCCCTTTTCGAAGAGTCCAGCGACAAATCTGAAATTTTCGAGATTGACATTGGCGCCTTCCAGAGTGAAGGATCTGACTGGGACAAGCCTGTTACCGGATTCATCTCTGCCGAACTCTTAAGGAAGGTTAGTGTAGGTACAACAATCCTCTCTCCCAGGGATTCTGACAAGGAAAATCAGGAAGATGGCAGACAGAGGCTGAATTCATCAGAGGGGAAGAACTTTTATACCAAAGACCTCAGCGGGAATCTGTTGTCTGATGTGCGGTTACGCCGACTGGAACTAGAGAGGAGGTTCTCTCAGGGTAAACTGTCCCAAACGCGGAGTTTCTGTGAAATTGCAGGACTTCCACCCATGCCAGAGCCCCCTCCTGCCCCAGACAAACAAATGGCTCTACCCGAAGCAGAGAAGAGTGCCATGGAAGTGGAGCACAAATGTGATGACAAGCCTCCTTTAGACCTTCTAGATCACATCGATCAGCCCCAGGTCCAACCAGGCCCATCTAGAATCGCAACTAAAGGAAAGAGTCCAAAGAACATTCGAGAAAGAGATGAAGTTGGACTAGAAGACGTGGAGAGTGTGAATTGGAGTGACTGTGATATGGAAGAAGTACAAGACTTCCGACTTAAGGTGCGTAATCCTCAGACAAACGAACTGCACATCCTTAAGGCAGCTATACCCATACAACGTCAGGATCCTTTTTATATCATGTCGGCTCCTACCACACAGCCTGACCAGTCTGGTTACAGAGGACGCGTAGAGACTGGACCAATGAGCCCGGGGGTGAGTCCAAAGGGAAAGGTCAAATACAAACCAAGCCCTAAGAAAGTGCTTCGCTATAGGTCAAAAGAAGTGCTGCTGAAGTCCCCAGTGAAAAACGCGTACAGTCGTCCCGCCGGAGAAGTCCCTGAGTCCGCAGTACGAAGAATAATGGACGACCTTGGTTTCCAAGAGGCTACCACAGGTCTTCAGGAGGGTTATGGTTACCAGGGTACTCCCAGTCAGAATAGGAGGCTATCGGAGGTTGGACTGACGGATGTGGAGTATGGGGAACTGATTGACTCGGTCATAAACTCACCCAGATGGGGCATGGAATCCCAGATTGGTCCGCAGTTAGAAGTTTCGATGAGCTCAAACGTTGATGCATTGGACCTGTTGGATGACTGGAACACGTTGATTAGCGAGGACACAACTGAGACACCGTCCGCCAGTGATCCTGCTGTTTCTTATGACCCTACTGTATCCCATGAAGATCCCACTGGGTCCCATGGTGATCCCAGAGGATCCCAGGAAGATCCCACCGTGTCCCAGGAGGATCCCAATGTGTCCCAGGAGGATCCCAGTGTGTTCCAGGAGGATCCCGATGTGTCCCAGGAGGATCCCAATGTGTTCCAGGAGGATCCCATAGTGTCCCAGGATCACGCCACAACAGAAGATCAAAGTAGAAAAGGTTCCTCGAAACGTGACAGGTCATCTGAGGATGGTATTTGGGAAAAGTTAGAAAGGTGGGTAAGTGAAGGGAGCAGTGATGGGGTAAGCCCGCACGTAGAGAAAAGAGATGTCGGCACAAGCCCCGTACCGCTAACTGTACCAGAAATGGAGGAACTCAGAAAGCAGTCCTCCAAATCACCTAGGAGGTTGGGTAAATCAGGCAAACAGAAAAAACAAGATCCCAACAAAACTCAGGCAGATTCCAATAAGCCAACAATGAAGTTGTCACAGAAGTCATCCAAAGCCCTACCAGATAAGAACTCCAGAATTCAGATCCTGAGAGAAAAGTACATGAACAGGAAAAGACCCCCAGTACCCTCCCGCTATAACTGCGCAAAGGGACGGTACAGAAAAATCATGAAACTACCCATCAGAAGACATGCACAGTCTACTCGAAAAGAAAAACCCGTCAAGGAGAAGCCCGTCAAAAAGCCCACCAGACGGTCCCCTCGAGTCATACTGCACAGGCTGAACCTACAGACTGTCCAGACAACTGCGGCAGGGGATCTGTTAGTGCAGCCAGTAGAGAATGAGCCTGGCACAGACAGTCAGGCTGGGCAGCAGACAAATCAAGGAGCTCAGACGACAAGGAAGAGAAAGCAGAAGCCATGTCGGACCTGCAAACAGATAACAGCTGGCAAGGTTATAAAGAGTAAAAGGGGAAGGCCACGTAAAGTGGACGTAAACTTGGCAAGTACACAGAGTAACATGGCAAGTACACAGACAAACATGACAGGTCAGAAGAAGATCCAGGCTGGTCAGAAGAAGATCCAGGCTGGTCAGAAGAAGATCCAGGCTGGTCAGAAGAAGATCCAGGCTGGTCAGAAGAAGATAAAGAGGAAAAGAGGACGGCCACGTAAAGTGGATGTTAACTTGGCAAGCACACAGAGTAACATGGCAAGTATTCAGACAAACACGGCAAGTACACAGACAAATGTGGCAGGTCAGAAGAAGATCCAGGCAGGTCAGAAGAAGATCAAGGCAGGTCAGAAGAAGATCCAGGCAGGTCAGAAGAAGATCAAGGCAGGTCAGAAGAAGATCCAGGCAGGTCAGAAGAAGATAAAGAGGAAAAGAGGACGACCGCGTAAAGTGGATGTCAACATGCAAAATCTGCAAAGCGGTCCAACTCAAATGAAACCTATTCAAAGTGTTCAAAACAGTCCACACCAGGGAAAATCTGTGGGGAAGACTCTGCCTGCCATTACAGCTCAACAGCCAGAGAGTGTCTCGGAAAGAAGTAAACCTGTTCAAAGTGTGCAAAATAGTCCAAGCCAGACAAAACCAGGAAAAAGGACACCTGTTCAAAGTTTGCAAGACACTCCACACCAGGGAAAATCTATAGGGAAAAAGACACCTGTTCGAAGTGCACCAAACAGTCCACACCAGGGAAAGTCTGTAGGAAAGAGTCCGTCTGTCAGTGCAGTTCACTTGAATAGAAAAAATTTGGATATTCCTTCTAGTCCGGATGCAGTGGCTTCACCACAGGACATGACCCCTAAAAGGAAACAAATGGACTCTCCCGACAGGTGGACTTCACCCAGGAAAAAGTCAGCTCTACCGGCTTCCCCAGAACCCTCCATGGAAAAGAAGAAGGAAACACCGTCGCCTAATGTTAGAAGGGGGAGGGGTCTGAAGAAACGCATTCCAGAATGTAGGACTAAGTAAGGACTGCTAGGTTAAGTCATCAACTTTATCTCGAAAGAAGCATTACCTGCTGAAGTAAGGATCCGCTCCCTTTTCCATGGAAGTGACAGTCATGATAAAAAAATGACCCCACTCCTGAGGCATTGCCAAAAATCATTGGATAGTTAGGTGGTCTGGTACAGAAAAGCTGGTAATAGCTGTGTACTTAATGTGCTCTGTATGACATGTTGGACTGGTGAACTGCTGTTGGACTGGTGAACTTTTTGTACTAAGTACATCATATGTTGGCCTTACTAAGTCAAGTCTGAGTTGTTCCCACTGACTGTACAATGGTGCTTTTCTTGGGACTTCAGCAAAAATTATTCTTAGATGCCATTTTTACTCCAGAAATGTGTTAATGAGTTATACATTACTCTTGTTACTACTGAAATGAGTTAACTTGAAGTTATTGGATGATAAAACAATTGTGATTTTGTCTTGACACCTACATGTATGCTTTTAAACTAGTAAATGTCATACGCAATCTGTGTTACTAGTAAGATCTCAGACTTTCTCATATTTGTAATAAGCAAGAATATTCAATTTAAGATCTATGCACATTTATTCTAGGGAATACTGACTGTGGCAATGACACTTTTTGTATCAGAAAATATCTCGGTCTTTCACTTTTCTACATTTTGATACTTGTGAAAATTTGATAAAGTCAACATAAGGTCATTTGTGTGTTCCGATATTATCGTTGTGCATCGTTAGGGCATCTCTTTATAATACCTGCAATTCTTACCTCAATGTCAGACAGAATCAGTGATCTTACATGTCTGTAGATCTAACATGTCTGTAGATCTTACATGTCTGTAGATCTTACATGTCTGTAGATCTTACATTTCTGTAGACTTACATGTATGTAGATCTTACATGTATGTTGATCTTACATGTCTGTAGATCTTGTCTGTTTGTAGATCTTGCATGAAGATCTTTCATGTCTGTAGATCTTACATGTCTGTAGATCTTACATGTCTGTAGAACTAAGTGTTGGTGGATAAATGCCAGGAATACTAATTTACAGGTGCTGCCAGATCTTAGTTGCACATAAGATGAATGTACCTGCAAGAAAAGTTATTTCACTTCACTTGTGGTGTTGTATATATTTTAAAGCAAATAGGAAACTTATGTTGATGTTTTGTTGATGGATTTAGGCAAGTTCTTTGTTATGTTACGTATTCTTTAATTGTGACTGACTATAAATTTATGATGTACATACAATCATGTAAATACAACATTTCATGGTTATGTTTGGAACGTTGTACAGGACTCTGAATCACATTTGTGATAAACCTTTCTCTACCAACTAGGGTGTGTCTGTTCTTTGTGTTGTTTCGTTATTACTAGTAGAGTAAATGTTTTATATCATCATCATCATCAAATGTTTTATAAGGCCACAACAATCTAATTTGTTCTTTAAGAAAATGCTGAATTCAAACATTAAGAACATGAAAACAGTCTCAGAGGAAGGGTGAAATTCAAGTTGTCTCCCCACCCTTTCGGTTCTATTGTATCTTATCTATTTCTACCTTAGAATGGCGTAAACCAAGTGAATAGATTGGTGTGGTCCAAGTAAGTTTCTATAAACAGTTCTTAAAAACCTTCAGGAAGGTTTGTAGGCTTAACTATGGTTCTTATTTACTCGAACTACTTGGGGGTAAAAATCACGACTATTTTGGCATTAAAGGTGCATTTTACACAATTCTTAGGTCACAGTCACCAAAGCATACTGAAGTGGCCTTTTGGCACCCAATTCTTTTGCTTACAGAGTCAGGCAGCAGGGAGATCTTTAGTTTAAAAAAATCATCAACCCTGGTTACTTCAGATTGGAAGAAGGCAAATTACATGATGTAGAAGCTGGAACTATAGAACCAGGTCGTGTAGAAAGAGGGAAAGTAAAATTGATTTGTAAACAGCAAGGAGAGAATTTTGTTAGAGAAGATGTGCCAGAAATGGCGACACGAAGGCTGTATTTATTCACCTCGTCCGAGGATATTTTGGCAAGACATGTCTCAGAAAGAACTAGAGTTCCACGACCTCATACTTTCGCCAAGTGATTTGAGTGTTTCTCATCGATTATAAATCATACCAGTTGATCATCTTTTCTACCAAATGACAGAAGTTGTTCAAAGTCGTCTTGAGTTATGCTGGTCATGAGAGTCATCTGCAAACGTGTTGGACAGTACGTCAAACATACCGCGACGTAATGTGTGTATCAGATACCATAGTGAACTTAAGGTTAAAGGTCAGAAATTTCAGGTTTGTTGACGTTAAGCCCAGGTGAGTCCGCAGACGTGTGTTACCTGTGCACGTCTCAGACAGGACTTCTCGATTCCGCGGCTTTTCGGTGCAAGTTTGGAGGACCAGGTATGCAGGTATGTACCTTGTTGTTCCGGTTATGTCGATGCATCGAGAGTTATGCAATGCTAATATGCAATGTCAGTTGTTGTGGATGTCTTATTTTGTATGTTTAGAACGATTTGTGGTTGTCCGACTTTACGTTTCAATGATTTGCCGCGCCATTTTAATACCAGAACAGTTACTGGCTCGTTTCGCAAATATATCACGAGGCAAGGGAGAGGAGTTTGTTGTTCTTCTACTGTTGTTATTATTGTTCTATCATCATCATTTGGTCGTGAAGGTGTCACGTATATTTAATGTTTAATTATTGTCTAATGGCAGTAGTAAATGGTGTATGAAACTATGGTAAGGTGAGTTATAGTTCCTTTCCCCAGTTTCTGCAGTGCTGGTCGCCGAGACTGTCTGGGGTTCAAACCGACCAGAGCTGGCATCTTCCTTCTGCTGGGGGAACCGGTGCAAAAGTTCGAAGAATCACAGAGCTGGCATCTTCTTCCTGCTGCGGGGACCAGTGCAGAAGCTCATCGGAGTCCATTTCTTATGGAAACTTGAATATGAGTACTTTGGAAAACAATTCTGTAAAGAAGTACTGTAAAATCTTCATAATTTACCGGAATGATGATAGATATATTCAACTTAATGACGATCACCTGTGTTACAGAAGCTCATCAACATGATGCGTACCCAAATGGTCTATTTTGTGCCTGGCCCACCAGTGAAATATACCTCCTGTGGAAGCAGTGTATCTTAAATTGGCATGAATCATAGTGTAGGGTGACAAGTCAGACGTGTCATAACGGAAAACGTTGATAAGTAAATCATGTGCATATCTGCATATCTAAAGGCTACAGTAAGGCCCAATTTACACTTGTTCTTTGAAACTGTAGTACTACACATGGTAGTCTACTACTGTAGTAGACTACCATGTGTAGTAATACAGTTAAAAGGACAAGTGTAAATTGGGCCTAAGTCAGTGAGAGAATGATGTGTTAAATAGATAAATAAATATAGTTTGTATCTTGTGTGTATTCGGTAAACTTTTGGATGTTGAGGTGTAGAAGCGTTACAAATAACAGAATATCCAATGTTAACTGAAATAAGGTTTGTTTTTATATCTTAAGCGATAGTGTGAATGCATATAAGCACGAGAGAGTTCGTTTCAATGTACACTTTGGACGTGTTCCTTTGTCAGATTTTTGGCAGTAGCATTTATGACAGAATGGTATTCAGTAGATGTTTTTTTATTACCTTCTTTTGTTGTTTATGTCTAAAGTATTGAATAAAGAATAGTTTTCTTTGAACTGTTTCTTTGTCTTTGCTTAAATGTCTTGTTGTATCCTCACGTCAGCTACTGGGTCTCCGGAGTTTGCCTACGATCAAATTGACTGATAGATGTCCTGACCAATCTTCATAGTTTCTCTATAAGTCAATTATTACATTCGGATTAATTACACTCACCTGTGTTACAGGTGTTCATGAACATAATTTACCCATATGGCCTTTTTGGTGTCCAAACCACGAACGAAAGATACTTGCTCTTAAGGTAGTGCAACGATTTGCGGGGGTGTAGGTGGGGCTGGGGAAACCAAACACGGGTTTGTAATAACAAATTAGAATATGCATACAATATTAAACCTTGTATTGAGGGGAGGGCAAGAAGAGTCAGGGAAATTGTGGGAAAATAAACTTTTAACGACGAAATTTTACAATATTTGTGTTTTTTCAGTGTAATTCTGACATAATGCGACATCGTGTTACGTGACGTCTCGCGACACAGCCTGGCGTGGCCAGGCCGGCCTTAAGGGGCACCACGGAGGGCCCTAGTTTTTTGAGACACTAAGTTCCCAGACAGAGAACCAGTGATCTCCTAAGCCATTGGACAGCTCAGCTCAGCCGTCCAAGGCTCGCACATGCCAGCCCACAACGGGGAGGCTGTCGTTCCATGGAACGACATAACTCGAAATTATCTTGCCTGAAGCCCAGAGTAGCCCTGTAGACTTTTCATTTGTGGTCCAACAACTGAAACGTTTGAAAAGGTACGTTTGATTCCTCCCCGATATACGGGTTGATTTAGATATATATTTGGACATCTTTGAAATTAGGAATACATTTAATGTTTTTACGTATAACAATCATGCCTGCTGTTGTCTTACTCCGATATATCACTTAATCTAGAGCAGACATAGCAATTTGGGCAAATTATGATAAGTACACCTTAATGGCATGTTGGTTTTCATTCATATGGTAATGTACCTGACGATGAAAAGTCCACTTTGGATTTAGTAGCTCTTCAGAGCGTGACAATTTACAGGAAAAGGAAACTCCACTACATCTATGGCCTTCTATTGGTAGAGTGCAAAGGAAATATGTCATGCATGAGCCAATAACCACTTGTTTTGTTTCTGAAATGCCTTATATATTGTCATTCTTGATTTTGAATAGTCGTATGTTTAAAGTCAAAGTCAAAGGAGCCTCAAAAATTCAAACCCCTATGCGAGCCCTTCGTGATTTCCCCATTCCCGAAAAGAACGAAATTTGGCAATTTGACGGTCGTTTTAGCTACTTTTTGGTGACGGCCAGGAGCGGTACTGCAGATTAGGCTCCAATAGGGTATGTAGTCCCGACTTTCAAAATGTGAAAATATGGAAGCCATTAGGCTTAAAGCCAGCGAACACTTTCCCAAACAAGTCCGGGCGTATTCGCATACATCTATAATAATGTTAAAGACTTTTTAAACACTAGTTGACTTAAAAGGGTAGATTTTTAGGTGTCACGTTTGGAGCCCAAGTAACACTGGCTGTTCGTCGAAGCGCCGCCTATATATTCATATAAACACCACCTCTTGTACGCAATCCACCTTTCCTTTGACATTCTACTCAACTTCTTTAACTTTCACCCTCTTATATCTATAATGACCTGCTAATCTGGTGAAACTATGGGCCTGAGAACAGATCAAGGGCTACTGGTTTACTGAAAACACTCAAATCACCTATTTGTATTATATCAGAGGAAAACGCTTCAAACCTTAAAAGTATAAAATTCCAAGTTGTTGGGCACAATGTAAAGCGTTTTCACAGTCTGGTCATAGTAACTGTCAGTGAAGACGGTTGCTTGAGGTTGAGAAACATTTATCAACACTGGTGAAGTTGGAAATAAGAGTAACTAAGGTATGTAGAAGCTGTATAGAACTGGTCAAGTGAAAACAAGGTAGGAGCTAGCTCGTAAGTTTAAAGTAGTGACTTCAGAAATAGTGACAAAGAGCCTGTATTCAATTCCCCCGGAGGCTCCTATGAACCTTTCTACGGTAACATTACAACCTGCCTCAGAACGACGAAGCTTGAGAATTTCCAGCTAGCATGGGTCCTTTAGCTCCCAATTTGCTCGTTCTGAGACATTTTAAAACGGTTAAGGTTAACGTTGTCTGATGCTCTTACCTTTTATACCGAACGCTTCTTGTCTCCTGACACCAGCATCACGAACAGTCTTCTGATTGTATTAAAGCGGTCGGAGGGAGATGGTACCCCCCTTGACTGCAACGGTTTCCCGCGAAGCGCCCTCAAGTGACCAATGATGGTACTTCAGTCTCGGAAGACAGATGACCGCTATTCATCAATGTTAGAAATTATATCGAAATCATCCGGATTTCGATATAATCCTCCAAACTCAATCAGCGGGTGACATTTTGATAGCATTGCAATACTTCTATCACCCACTAGAAGACGCTCTTTTTAAACCTGTGTAAAACCATAGAGAAAAGCATTGGTAAAACCCCATTGAGTCGTTTACATATTTGCATTGCTGTTATTCACCGCTAGTCGGCGCTTTTGTACCGCTGCGATGATGGACTACGGGAAACCATCATAAACGTTGGCTTCGGCATTCTAGCTTCTGCCATGTTCTAGTTTGGAAACAAGAGGGCTATCTAAACTTAGCGATGGCCTGTGATTAGGACAAAGTAGGCTTTTAGAGTTGAACGTGAGTCAGAATTCACATCTTCCTTCAGCATAATAACTTGACTAATTCAAAAGCTAACTCTAAAACTTAACTTGTTAGGTTTAACCTTTTTTTCAAAGTGGATGACAATAAAAAATCGCCTTTTTCTGTACTGTGTGGTCTCTAAGTTTTAAGACTAAGTAGTTTCCTTTTTTCCTATCAACATGAAAGAATTAGGATTGTAAGTAACGCTTAAATTTGCTTTTTTTTTCCAGAAATATCTCATGATAGTCGCTCTAGTATCATAAGCGGGTTTGTAGAAAGTAGTGTAGTCTTCTGTGTCTGTGTATAGTAGGTCTATCTTAAATAGGCCCATCTGCTATATGGAATGTGGCACTGCAAATCACACACTGTGGGTGCAGCGCACATCAGGAAGAATGAACAGACCACAAAAACAACTCAACTGCATGTAACAGGAAAAACTAGTTTTATGTACAATGTTTTCAAATAAAATGTACAAGGAAGTATACAGTAAAACCTTCCCATACAACAGATAGCCATTATCTGTGGGTACCCTTCCAACTGACTTCAGAATCCTCTGCCATATCCAATCTATCTCCGCATTTACCTCATTTGGGTTAGAGCCAAGCTTTCTTCTTCAATCCAACAAAACTACAAGGGACATTGCCCTTCTAGCCTTTACAAAAATAACTTTCATTCTCAATTATTTTTTTCAGTATCGTTCGCTGAACTATATATATATAATTTCTGACTTTCGTATGTACAATTGCATCCCAAGGAAGCAAGTAACTACTGTATATATTTATATATATATAATATCAATCTCTTTTAGCACATATCTCTACTTTTCAGTCTTTTCAAAAAGGTAATTGCAAAATTTATCAATGTTATGTAACCTATTATAACATACTAGTCAACCTGCTTTTAACAGTGCCACCTTTCTGGCAACAGTAGTACTGCAGCTTCAAGGGACCACAAGCATTTCCTACTTTCAACTTTCAAGTGCCTGTTTTTTTAGACAACTCTTACAGAATTATAACATCTCAACAATTCGTCAAACGATGAGCAAAATTCTTCAGAAGAACACAAAACACTTTGTCAGCTTCTACAGTCATTTCCTTTTTCATTAACTACATCCAAATATAGCAGTCCAATTTTAGCTGACCATTTGCATTTATAGTTACATTATGAAAACATAACATCCTTTCTCTTCCTCTTATCCTAAAGCAGCATGAATCACTTTGCAGAGAATGCTGAAGTCAGTGACACTTTTCACATCTTACTCCTGGCATCAAAACCTCATTGCACCAGATCCTCTAAACATGACAGAAAGAACAGTTCAACATACAACCTTTCAACAGATATTGATGTCATTGTACAATTCAACAACTGCCTATAGACACATGAGAATCCATATTCAAATTGCTGAACTGTCTTTCTGTCCTGGTTATAAGATCATGTGATCATTTTTGGTACTGACAACCTTACTTTTTACTAGGAACAATGAAAACTAGCATAGGTATACCAGAATTTCTCAAAAGACCCAAGAAACAGTTTCTCATTCAAGTTAAGCATTCTACATGTACAAGTTTTACCCTCAAAGGTATCATTAGTGAAATATATGTGATTAACAGTTTGTATGTCAGTCACCTATATGTACTCATCTGTTTGTGCTTTTGAAGAAATAATGGAACATCTCACTTTTCCTTCCGAAAAGAAACTCCAAATATCCTATCTCACTTTTCATTCAGGTCCGATGAGAAATAATGGTATACCCCAGATTAACCAAAATCTTCTTGCGCACATTGTTGCATACAGCCCACAAGGCTTACCTATACTACTCTCCAAGCAGAGGTTGGTGGAGAAGATTGTGACCTTTTTATCATTTGCCCCGATTTCTGTCAGCTCTCTCCACTTGGTGGAAAGTGCCAAAAGAAAACGGGTCATGTGATAAAAAGGTCACAATCTTCTCCACCAACCTCTGCTTGGAGAGTACCCTATACAAGGTTCTGCTTTGACAGACTGTGGGAGGGACAGTTTCAAATCTTCAAAGTTGTACAACTCATGGTTCAGACTTTCTCCATGTCTCATTACAATGTCAGACTCACATAAGGTAACATACAGCATTTCACATTATGGTAACACTGAATAGAACTAGTATTCTGGTTTCAACATTTGTAAAAATGTATGGGGAAACATTGGTAGTGTAATATATATATATATCATAATGGAGTCAAAGTTCAATCAAAGACTTTTTTCTACATGTAGGCCACCAAATGAAATATCCGTATGCTGCTCACCAAGTAGTATCATAGTTACCACATTAAATCATCATTTAGGGAAAGGACTTTTGATGAAAAATTTAATAATCTTCCACATTTTTGCTATATTTGCCTGAAGTTGCCCTCTTGAAGCAGGTACAGATGGCATAAGTGACACTTTTTTTACTTCTGGAGCAAAATGTTGACATCATAATTTACATACCAATTGCAAACTGACCACATAACCCACAGACCTTCAAAGCCAACTGAAAGACATCCTGGTTAAACAACACTTACATCTTCTCTTTTTTACATCTCCATAATCCACATGCGTTTTTGCACATTTGCATATGTGCCTTGTTTACACTATTTTGTTTATGTACACAGTAATAGCCATATAATAAACACAGCTGTACACGTTGCAGAGCTCTATTTGGTTCAGAACCACTGTGTCTTCTTCGGACACATCCATACTCAATACATGTACTTCATCCTACTCAAACAATACAAAGTTTGAAGACAATGACAACATCTACTAAACATGTCTTTGCACCATAGTTTGACACAATGCAATGGTTTACTAGTCTAAGAGTCTTTTTCTGGGAACTTTTATGAAAGTTTTGTAGTACTAAACACTATCACTGACATAAGTGTGAGTAGCAAAAAAGGGAAGTTTGAAAATCAGCATGCAGTGAGATACTGTATCCCAAACAAAAATTCTGCAAATATGGACATATCATGGTAGATTGTGAGTTTCATAGTACATGTATAAAGAAAAGCAAATTTCTGTCAAAATCAAAACAAAAACTGTCGGTAAAGTAGATAAATATGAACTGTGAGCATGAATGCAAACAAATCTTAGCAATCACCAATTCACAACAACATCCATGAACTAGCACCTTGCAGAGATTCTAGTAGCACCATGCATGCATGGATTACAAAGTACTCTACACAAAACCACAGTGTCTGAACTATGTAGCACTACTCAACTTGTTTGTACAAAGTCTTCCTATCTAAATCTTTGCTGCCATCTGAAAACATACATACATTTTAACACAACCATGGGTAGGCTGTGATGCGTTAGTCAGTGTAGACCTCATGAACAAAAAACACAAGGGGTTATCTACAGTAAGTGTGCATCAACTCTACTATGGTACGTTTGTTACGTGAATGGTTTGTCTTTAAGACTATAAAACTTACATTGGTTCACACAACCAAACTTGTGCTGTAGGAACAATGGTGCAATGTAGCTATAAACTATGCGACTTAGTCCTCAATTCTAGATTGCTCCCAAACTACAGGTAAAACTTCCAGAAGCATTTCAAGACAACAGAACAACTTCTTATCCATGAGGTCTTCATGGACCAACACATGATATGTTCATGTACTTTACACAACAGGACCACACTTCGCTCCAAGTTAGATTGTCATCGTGCTAGCTTCTACACAGACTACGCTATATCTTCATTGAATCTACAGTTACTGTAGTAAATGCGTTAAAGAATATCTTGGCCTCACAGTATCACAGTCGAGAGCATAGCCATAGTAAACTTTGATAACCAGTGTTGTATCCGGTGTTCATCTGTGTGTCCGGTCTCCGGTGGTTGAAACTGGTGAGAGGGAGTTGCTCATTCTCCGGGAGGGGTGGAGGGTTGTGTGTTTGGGGTTGCTCATTCTCCGGGAGGGGTGGAGGGTTGTGTGTTTGGGGTTGCTCATTCTCCGGGAGGGGTGGAGGGTTGTGTGTTTGGTGTGTTTGTGCGCTCCGACACGGGCTGCGAGGTAATCGTTGCGTCCGGGCGCGGGGGAAGCAAGCCTGGAAAAAGGTTAAAACTGAGTCTACACTTGGAATATGACATTTCAAAGATGTTTATTACAACTAGGAAAATCATTAAATACAGAAGTACACTGGAAGAAAAGTCTAAGAAACATAATACACAAACTTAAGATGTTTCTTATCACATCAACTCCTGAGAATTTTTTGACTTCTGACCTCCACTTCAACTTTGAACTTTATTGATTTTGACCTTGAATAAAAAAATTGAAGTGGCTAAAACTTTGAGTTACAGACATGGTAGTCTTGTGCTGTATATGCTGGGCCCTCTGGGAAATCTACTTTTGTAAGTTGCAGGGGCTACTCAGTAGTCTTGTAATGAAATAAATAAATGAATAACTAGATGTTTCCGTGAGACGTTACCTGCAGGCTTGAGGACCAGGAACTTGAGAATATCTGAGAGCGAGACGACTCCCACCACACAGTCATCTGTGTCCACCACCACCAGTCTGTGAACCTGCAGGGGCAACACAAACATGAGATACATAGTTTTATCCAGTGTAAAAAAGTTATTCCATCACAGCCTCCATAGTGGGCTCTCTGGGCCTTTTTGGGTTTACAATACACTTTTTTGCTGATGACTTTGGGCCATACTTTACGGGTCGGCTGCACAAATAACCAGTTCATAAAGAAGTCATCAGCAAAAAGTGTATGAGCAAAAAAAGGCCCAGAGAGCCTGCTATGGAGGCTAATTCCTGTAGTCTTTTTGAGGCCATAGGGACAGTGGGCTGTTATCCACTGTGTCTAGGGCACGGTATTGGAAGGTGGAGCCCATCCCTCTCCTTTTACTGCCTTTTACCTCCCCAGCCAAAGTCTGGTACTATACCCATTAATTTAGTTTTTTGTTTTAGTTTTCACAACTACGTAATAATATTGTTAAGTAATTATAAGTGTGGCTAGTTTAATTGTAATTTTAAGTTGTTATATTGTAATTTTCCTGTATATACTTTTGGATAAGGACTTAAGGAAGATCAGAATAACTAATGGTGATCCAAATAAACAAACCTCAGCCTTGACGACCCTGTCACAGATGGTGTCCAGTGTTTCAGTCTTCAGACAGCGGTGCACGCCCTCGAACCCCTGGCTCCGGTGCTGCAGGGCCTGCCGAATCGTGATGTCCAGGTTGTTGTACGTCTTCTCAGCTGCCAGATTCTACAAAAACAGCCAATTGATAACCTTGTAACATATGCTGTAGGTGCCAAACATTTACAAAATTGTTCTGAAAAAGAAGGCAAAAGTTAATGATGATTTTACCACAGATTTTTTCTGAAATGGACTAAACTTAATATATTAAGAGCAGAAAAGGGATGGAACACAACCCTAACAGTTTTCTAAGAGTTTATATTTGCAGTAAATATCTACATAGATTCAGTTCTTTTTACACTTAACATCTACTAAGCCAAAGAAAAGTTACTTACAATTGCATCAAACTTGGCGTAGATGTCCACCACTTTACCTGAGGGATGAAAAGCAAGTATTGAACTGTTGCACTGGTCTATTCCTACGTGGCTGAAGGCAAACATTTAGCAATGCACAAGTAAATGAAGGTAAGAGCAAGAGCGACATTTTTAAAATATTTTGCTAAGCACTGGTCAATAGCAGAAAAAGAACTGTTACAGCATACTACTGTTTACAGATTCTAGCTAAGCAGAAGTGAGGGAGGAAAGGTATTTCAAGATGTTGCAAGAATTGAGCTTGTCACACAGTTGAAGTGACTTTTCATATTTTCTCAAGGGGAATAAATGCTTCCACTTCAACATGGACAACGCTACTTCTCGCCAACATCCTACAGAAAATACCCTGGAAAGCCAGAGTATCTGCGGGGCAGCTTAGCGACTTTCCCCGGAAAGCGAGACCATCTGGCCGACCCACAATACACAGCCCTCGAGGGGCTATGTAACTCCGTTGGCCAGGTGGGGCAAGTCGCTTAGCTGCTCCGCAGATACTCTTGCTTTCCAGGGTATTCAAAAAGAAAGGGGTTAGTGGAAAGAGAGAGAGAAATAAAAGGGTGAGAAAGAACGCACCATTGTCATCAACCACGGGCAGAGCAGACACCCTCCGCTGCACAAAGATGTGCAGGGCCTGGATTAGGGGGATGTCAGCTGGGGCCTGTCAGGAGTAAAAGGGAGGAAAATCATCTACCAACCACGTGGGGAGGGGGACACGTCTTACCGTCGCTATCTACAACCGGGAGGGCGGACACTCGCCTTTCCACAAAGATGTGAAGAGCATGGATTAGGTGGGTTTCCGGTGATGCCTACAGAAGTGACAAAATCACAGCAACACAAAATTTCACCCAGTTCAATCAAACACAAGTGTTTTCCCTTGTTCTTTTGATGGGAATGGTGGCCACAGGTGAATGTAACCTAATTATAAGCTGCTGTTTTTTTTCCAGTTTTACAATTAACGTAGATCATACCAATCCCAACAGAGATATAATTTTTCAAATATGGTGTTCGCTTATATAGCTTAGTATAGGCACCATACCAAGGTAACTGTAAGGAAAACACTGATGACAAAGTCAATACACATTGACAACGTTCATCAGTTAGTACAAATTTTACTCTAAGACATGGCCCACAGCATTAAGTATTCTGCTGCAGACCTCAGGTAGCATGCATTACAACATCGGATAGTGTACTCTTGATGGTATACTTTCCACGTAAGATAATAACAAGAGAAGTGCTTAAAATTTCTAGGACACATTTTGGCCAAAGTTCATAGTTTGCCTAGTATGCACATACACTAACACACACACGATGTAAACAAACACACACGCACACATATACGCATGCACTTATACTATAGATAATCTTGACAAATGCCCAATAAATGACTCACAGTTGCTATGTTGGAATAGGTCCCGATGCCCAGCTCCTCTAGAGTGTTGTTCATGTAGTCTGGCTTGGGGATGTCCTTCAGCTGAAAATCAGCCACAACATAATAAGACAACATGAACACAAAGAAAGGGTCTAAAAAAAGGACAGTTGTAAACTATGATATCAGCTTAAAGAAAACATACTATTACTGCTGTACAGGCACAACAACATAAGGACAAAAAGAAAAAAGTATTCTTGTTTTTCAAAGAAAATAACTTAGGGTTCTTCAATGTAAAGTACTTCAGAAGTATGACGTGTTTCTAAATGCAAAGGCTGCACAAAGTATGTTCTCATCTTTAGGACAGAGTTATCAGAACAAGAATCCTTCATACCAAGGTATATAGTTTATGTAAATATCTATTAAAATAAACACATCTTTGCCACATCTTATGTACAAGTGGGATTACTTACATATAACCAGAGGAACTTGAGTATCCTCTTGTGAGTGAGGACGTAGATTGCATTGCCCGTTGTCTCGTCTAGTACAGGAAGACGATGGATCTTGCACCCGATCAGTCTCTTAATGCCTTCAAACAACCTGCACATGAAACAACAAAGTAAAAAATAGTTTGTGTACATCATGTTACAGCAGCATAAAGGAATATTGGGCTTCAAAGCTGATTTTCTGAGGCTCGAATTGTTTTTAAAGACAAAAACAAAACTAGTACTTAAGATTCCTACATAAAGAAGTACAAGGGTACGTACGTCTCATCTGGGTCTATGCTGACAAGTGGCCGGTTGGTCAGTCCTAGCACCTCTGTATAGCAATGGGGAAAAATGTTAAAGTCAGCCAAAATGTTTTTTCATTACAACAAATCATACAGTAACTTACTTCAGACTATCTATGGTCTTCAGCCAATAACACCTGTTTGTGGGCCCTTCATCTGCAGTTTGAACCATTCCAGATAGGAGGCATCACTAGACTCTCAAAGTTGTGTCAGGCACTGAACACATACAGAACACATTATTTATCGTACTGGAATTTGGCTACATTTCATCAAGCCTAGGTGTAATGTCAAACCAAGGTCATCAGTCGAGCTGAAGCAGACGAAATCAATTTGGTGCCCTCCTCGTGCATTGACTGGATTTCAACCTGTGTACTGACTGTATCTTTAGCCATAGCTACAAAACTACCAAACTTCTGTGCTTTGTTACGTATGACAAACTTCCTTGCCCTGCCCTCATCTGCCCATGTTGTTACCATGACAACCTCCCCTGCTCTTCCATCACTTCTCCATGTGTTGTTACCATGACAATTGTCCCTGTCCCACTATTACCTCCATGTGTTGTTACCATGACAATTGTCCCTGTCCCACTATTACCTCCATGTGTTGTTACCATGACAACTGCCTCTGCCCCATCCTCACTTCTCCATGTGTTCTGTCACCATGGCAACCATCCCTGCCCTACCCTCCATGTGTTCTGTTACCATGACAACCATCCCTGCCCCGCCCTCACCTCTCCATGTGGCAATCTTGTGTTCCTCCAGTTCATCCATCTGGACCAGAGGAGACTTGTAGTACTTTTGTAACACATTGATGAAGTCCGTGATTGTCAACATTCCTGAGGAAAAAAGACAAAACAAATGACATCAAACTCATGGAAACCTTCAGTTGCCTTAATTTTGGTTGGCTGTCCCTTTACTGACTTTGTATTTTGCCAAAATATGTTGGCAAAGCAATTATAACAAAACAACACTTACCTACAAAGTTCTGTGTTCTACTATCCCACAGCGGAGCAGCCCTTATACCTAACAAGAGGAGGAAAATGTGTCAAGATTATCATTGTACTACACACCATAACCATAGTCCTGCTTTATACAGGAAATCTTAAAGCAAAACTATAATGAGAAGCAGTATGAGGGACACATAATATGTGGGGAGGGACAGTTGGCGTAATCATTCTTCAGTTGGAAGTTGAATCTTGAAATTTAAAGGTTAGGAACAATTGAAAGTCATTTCAAGGACAAACTGTGGTTGGGGTAAAATATTTCTTCTCTATGATATATCACAAGAGAATTGGCTGTAATATTTCATACAGATATATGTGTCCGCCAGCCAGTTAACATCAGTATCGCTCAGTTTGGGCCATAAAGTATTTGCAATATATATTACACGTACATATTATGCAGTTGTTGAAACACATACGAAACATTTAGCATAGTAATGACTCAAGCTTTAGTTCTTGTGACACAGAATAAATGACACCACTTTGTATTCTTCTCACAGTCGCTTATCTGTGAAAGGATATCAGTTTTTGTCTTAGACTCATTCTGGGCCTGCATCCAATCTCCTTGATGTGCACTTATGTGCCGGCATCCAACCAATCCATTAACTTGGGGATGGAGCAAACAAAATGGGATGTGGAAGGAGTGATGGTCACAATTTTCTTTAGATCGACGGATTGTGTAATTCCTTTTTTCATCTTACAGTTACACTGTCCCTTCTTCTGTCACCAAGCAAGTAACAAAATTCCGATGAAGACACTTTTCCAGCCTTTGATTAAATTAAATTCCTGGTCTATCCTGCAGTTATCTTCTTCAAGTATTTCATTACAAGAAGAACCTTTTGACTGTACATGCATGTGCTGGTAATGTGATCGAAGCACTTTGATGTATTGCCTACGTGCCATATTGGACAAGTTTGGACAAACTCATACAAAATCCACCCAGCAAAGGCAGCACATTAACAGCTTTGACATCAGAAACTCTAAGACAGAGCCAAGAAAATAAGCTTAGCTCCCATGGCTAAGGCATTAAAACTCTACAGTAGTACCATTTGCTTAATACAATATAAGTCTAATGGCAGAAAGTGTGCATGTGCCAAAGCCAAGGGTTAAAGCTGAACTCCCAGGGCTATGGCATTGAAATGTCTTCGGTAAAACCACGATTAATTTATAGGTATGATGGCAGAAAGTGTGCGTCAGAGCCAAGGGCTAATGCTTAACTTCCAGGGCTATGGCATCAAAAAGGCAGCTCACAGCTTAAGCTGTGTAAGTATGACATCAGGGGGTGCCCCATTTAATCTTCCCCTGCTGCTGCCTAACTTCAGTGTGCTAAAGGTTAAATAATGATATCAATGACATCAGAAAACACAAGGTTTGATACTGTAGCAGTTACTAGTATCATACAACAGCTGCGAGTTATATTCCTACAAATCCTCTTCATCTACATCTGGCCTATTTTGGATCAGATACATGTACTAAGTTTTAATGGGGAAGATTTATTCACGACAAGTCACAGACCCAGGAAATATCACCATGCTGAATATGGTTGACTATAGCAGCACTTATGCATACGTGTAACGTTATAAATCATAACATAATTGGTACCACTTCTTTACTACATGTATCACAGCTACTACACGTACCATTTATCAAAATTAGTGATACCCATGCATGACTGCCATGAGGGAACTTACCATTGTACACTAATGCAAAGAAGGCTTTCTTCACCTGAAAATTTAAAAAAATTCATGTTCATTTGGTAATATGACAGGCATAATAACATACATGTAGCTGATGCTATAGCTACCAATACAAATATTATAATATAGTTTTATGGCTCAAGACATAATATCATTTCTGCTTTCTGTCATATGTGATGCATAACACCAAGACTACATCATTTTAGCCTGAAAAGTTGGAAGTTGTCGATGTCTGTTTCTGCATTCTGAAAATTATCAAATAAATCTCAGGTGGGTATCTTGTGCCCTAAGTCTGAATAAGAATACAATGTATATATAACTGACGATTCACTAATTCTACTGTGTACATGGTCATGGGAAATCATACCTGAAACACATATGGTTGCTCCATCATATATAAAGATAGATATTTCAAATTTGACATGCACTAATTGTGCCATAAATGTTACGTACCAGTAGCTGTGTGTCAAACACAACTAGTTTGGAGCTCGTTGGGATGATGTCATATATATGGTGAGACTTCATAAAATTAAGGTACACAGCATCATCTGAAACATAAAACAGCACTCTTAATAACTCTAAAGCCTTATACACAAGTCACATAATATACATAATGTAACAATAACACAATGTGTAAAATTTAAAGTTAGCATGACAGAATTGCATCAAAGAGGTTCTAATCTAAACCTGACCAAAGAATGTAATTTTTCCATGCGAAAAAAGGAGTAACCCATTTCACCAATATATTTGGTTGCACAATATATTTCAATAAATTTCTACTTCATTTTGCAGATGTTTCCTGTATAGCAATATCTCCTAAAACAGTGGATAGATTTCTACGCTGTCATCTAATCAATCATGGCAACAACTTATTCAGCTTGTTGCTTCCATATATATTTCCATTGACACATCAGTGCTTTAGTGTGCTGAGTAGCCTGAACTCAATCAAGCTCCTGTAACGGCTTGCTGCGGGGAGGGGAGAGAAACCCCCGGACAGCTGGAGTTTGTGTTATACAGACTATGTGCTGAGGTACCATGATAAAATTTCCCCACCTGCTTCTAAGGGTGTCTGTGCTTGCTGCATCTTCATTGCTAGTGGATCTGAGCCTTGGATCTGAAACAGGAGAAAAATGTTTATTGTAACATCAAACAACAGGATATGAGGTAGACCTTTTGCCATTTTGTTTGACTCCTATATACTGTACATAGATTGAAGCAACCTCTTTACCTAATCTAGATACATGTACATGTATGTATTTTTAACCTGTAAGCAAGTCAGACAATAATCATGGCATTAACGTTATAAATTACATCCACACAGTGTGGTTCAAACCCTTCTCTGTACGACTATCATTCCAACTGTACATGTGCTTCCCAATTAACATACGGGAACATGCAAACAGACACAGATTTATCGGTAAACTGTCAGTCATTTCACGATGCACAACCAATATTGATTCACCAGAGCTGCCTCAAAATGTCATGATGCCATATTTGATGAGTGTTTTGGTAGATTCTCTACCCAGAAAACGACCACCAGAGCCTGTAATTCTACTGTGTGTGACAAAAATGCAAAAAGATATCCATACGTCCAAACCAATTCAACTCTAAATGACCCCAATAAAATCAGACATGTTTACGACCAGGATATTATTTCCATATACATCATAAGCTATCCTTCAGACACAATAATATTGCTCTACAACATCAGCGACCTTAATCTAACATTATCTATGCCACTGGCGTCAACCTAATTTCCGACATATTCCCATCCTAATAAAGAATATATTAGATATAACAATCAAAGTGAAAGCAAAGTATTCTACGACAATACCTGACAGAATGGTGGAATAGTTGACTTCACAACAGGAGTAGTGAGCTTGTATATATAGGGTCACACCTCTTACCTTACTAGATTACAATTATAGGCAATCTTGTTTCTGCCGAACCCCAGGGATACCCTTTCATTTCAACATTCAACCATGAAATATTCATTAGCTGCAGCGATACTGTAAATTAATCTAGTTTCATGGTGGGTTTTATTTGGCGATAGGAGGATAAATTATATTTTGGTGGTGTTTTAAATTCGAGAGTGAAACAATTCTGCAGTAGTCATACAAGGGAGACATATCTGCGTTGTCTTTGCAGTGGGGAGGTCACCAGAAAAATTGCCCAAATAAAACCAACGCTAAATTTTGTTACAATTTACAGTAACATGCCAGGAAACCATATTGACGTTTATACTAACTGTGTGCCTACTGGGGTGCTTAGCACAAAAACATAATTCTATGGACCCCAATTTAGAATTCATAACAATGATACTACAGTGACTGTTCATCTGCCAGGAATACATGGCTTCAATGTCAATGCTAATTTATCAACTTTTATCCTTCATACGATCCTCTTTTGAGACTGCAACAAAGGCCATGACACCTGTATGGCAATATCATTCCTTCCACCCAATGACAATATTCTCATTCTTGCAGCAATGAGCATATGTCAAGTCTGCTGGGATTATTGCATGCCTATTTCTCAAATGTGTCCTTTTCCCCTGAGCCTTCCTATTTCCAGGACCTGACCTAAACCAGAAAGGGCATTAAAGCTATAAAACTTCACATAACCTATGAATATTTGAAGACTGTGGGACTTTGACATGTATGCACATTTGTATTCACACCTGGCGATGCAGATGTTCACAAAAAGCATTTGATAAAACTGAGTAATGGTTTTGCTGTGGCCTATAGTCCCCGGACTGCAGGTGGTGTAATAACACGCCTCACTGCCATGACTTTGAAGTTCAAGAGAAAACGTTTGGGAATGGCCCATCATCATCACACAGGAATTACAATGTGCACTTACTGTATCCTTTCACACCATTTCTAGCGGAAATACTGCAACATCTACAGAATATATTTTCACAGTCCACAAATTGACATTCTATACAGGATTGTACCTTCACCATTTCTTGGAACTGCTTCTTGCAAGGAACTGCGTGCCGGCGCATTGGTGACTCTACTTTCCTAGACGGGTCCTTCTTTTGCCGTTTGACTCTCACACGCTCCATTCTAACAATGTCTCCGGACTCAGACTAATATACAAGATGCAAATGTATACAGCTAAAGCCCACGTACACGTAGGCTGCGTATGCACATCATGCAGGACATGAAAGAGACTAGACTATTTGAAGTTCTCAATACAGGGACAACTAATCACATGTCGTGATTGTAGATTCAGCATCTTGTTCTGTCAATCATTGGTAAGCAAACATGCAAGGTGCCTACGTGACATTTGCCACATACTGTGGCTGCACACAGCATACTAATGTGGGAAGAGATGTTGTCTGGGAGACAGGTTGCTCCTGATCATGAGACAGTTCAGGAATGTCCCAAGTCTTCGCTAACTGTACCCAATGTTCCTCTAGCTACACAAAGATGCAAAATGCAAGCTAATTATTTGGTCGCCTTTAATAGGGCCCATTACATGCAATTTACTTTCATCTGGAAACCAATGGCAGCCAAATTAGAAGCCCAATCTCATACTCATGACGATACTCATCAACTATCCGTGATTGGCATTTTTATCAAGTTGGAAGTCTTTCATGTTTAACGTCTATACTTGAAGACCTCTGCATGTACCATGTACATGTATGTAACATCACAGCATAACCTAAGGTTAACATTACGTGATTTAGGCACTAATAAAAGCAAGATTTCTACATTTGATTTTTGTTTTGCCAGGAGCAATACCAAAACCTGCAATTAATGGTGTGTATATATGCCCACCCATCAGGAATACATTTCTATAAATCAAGCAACTTCACTTTTTCCTTCTGTTCATGGAGGGGGCGTGGCATTGTAAGTTTTGTGGGTGGTACCACTTGGATATAGGGGACAGAGGGTGTCCAGTATTTCCTAACCAATACTCAGTTATAAATCAAGGTATACAGTGTTTATCCTGGCTATACAAACAAGGCGCATGAAACATCAAAGACAAATGCGGTAGGTAAATGTCATATCTCCTGATCAAAGCTTTTGAGTTGAACCTAGCAACACCTGTGGTACCACACAATGCATATGATTCTTGACCTACATTTGTACATCTGTCTGTATACACCTGACATCAAGTCTGCTACTGATACAAGGATCTATCAGAAACAGTGGTGTGAGCTATTATCATATCCACACGTATCATCAATTTGAATACTGTACATGCATTCAAGTTCCCGGTGATTTAATTTCGCGGTAGGGAAAAAATGGAGTGTTTGCGGTGGATTTTAGTTCGCGGTTGATACAAGGTGGTAGGAGGGCGGTGGAGAGATTATCGCGGAATCTGCAAATATTAAACCATCGCAAACTTACATGAAACTGCATTTACAGTAACTTTGTACAATAAACTGAGGAGTAACATTACTTGTAATTAAAGGGGTGCCATAAACGAGCTGGTAACGCCTTATCTGGACGTTAGTGATAAGGACCATAAAATCCCCATGTTTCACCTGTTGTCATAGCAATAATAAAGGGTGGGAATGTGAAGGTCGTGCTGTTGAACTGTAACAGTGTGGGGGTGAAAACACTTACACAGTCACACCCCCTGTCCATTAGAGGCTGCGACTGCTAAGGGACTAAGCAACCAAACATTTGACGAGTCGCTCAATGAATTTCATAGATAAAGAACAATTTTCACAAACAATTTGTGAGTTTACATCTTGCATCATGTTTCAGTTAGGAAATCAAGGTCACACAAATCCAATTTTGGTCGCAGTAAGGTCGTTCAGGGATTGCTGTCTAACTACCAACTGGATGTGGGGTTACACAGACGTTTTGGGAGTCCTCACCCAAAATGATGCGGTGAAAAGTCACTCTTTTTAACCCACTTTTTACTCCTTGGGTCCAGGTAGAATGGGGACCCCCAAAACGTCCATTTAACCCAAAATCCAGTTTGTATTGTCTAGTGGAAAGCGGGCTTAGAAAGTGAAGGAAAATAATCCTGAACGATGAAGAAATACCTACTCCATCGTCTAGATCTCCACTCACGAACACATCATCCTCTTCTGTGATGTCTGGGAGAGGCATCTTAAGAGGCTCTATCCTTGGACCCTTCCTTCTTTCATATAACCTCACATCTCCTCTCCCCTCAGATGAAATCCAGTCCTTGCTGACTCCTTCTCCATTACAAGAACACTTCCAATCCTCCGAGTCTTGTTCCAAAGCTTCTAGAGACAACCGTCTAAGCTGTGCTTCTACACTAAGGGGCTGTATAGTCAGCAGATGTTGGTGATTCTGCTGCTTATTTGGTTCTTGTGAAGAGACATCTTCTAGTGGCGAGACTTTAGGAATGGAAAGAATTTCCAGCTCAGGCTTCTTGAAGAAAAACCAATTCGGGTGGCTTGGTTGCTCCTGAATCTGTCCGTTCTGCGTGGCAACTTGTTCGGACACAGTTTTTATGTCTGGACATTGCTTTACCCGGCGTAGCTTTCTGTAAGTCGGTTCCAATTTTGTTCCTGGTGGAGGAAATTGCTGAAGCTCGATTATTTCTATGGTCCGTCGTTGTTTCTTGTAGAGGAACCTCGGAAGGTGCATGGAAGCCAGGGAGTGCAGCATGATTCCTTCATTAAAGGTTGCAAATCCTATAAATTCTAAAGGAGCAGGAGAACTAATAGAAGCTAACAACAGGTCCAAACAAGCAGGTGCTGGAACGACACACCTGCAGCACATGTCTCCCCAGTCCTTAACAACACCTTGCCTGTCCGTGTTTTCTGAGTAGTCTGAGGAGGTTATCACAGTCAAGTCTGGCATATCTTGACTAACAACCTCAGCACAGCCAATGCCAACACGTTATCTTTAAAGCATGGCGAGAAAAGTTGTTTTCTTTGATCAGAACTCTGAGTCATATATCACATGTTAACCCAGCAACGTAGATTGGGCGTGTTACCACGTGCATTTAGCATTGTACCGCCTGGCACTGCAACTTGTGAGTAAACATCCAAGGGCTTCCACAAGACCCTTTTGTATTATGGCTACATTTGTATTTACTATGTATGTGTATGTCCACTTTCAGGAGCAGTAAAATTTTACCAAATATGATCAGACACATTGTGGTGTATGTTTCTCTGGTCATTTAGCTGCATAGGTTATATTCAGTTATATCCAAGAAGTCATAAATCTTGCACCTTATCTATAAATGGATTCTTTAAAAACCATAAATTTTGAGGGATTAATGGTTTACCAAAGGTCAGTGGCAGGAATACAATACTACTCCTTGTACAGCAAGCACGCCCTCAGTTCAGCAATATGATGATTAAGTGGAGAAACAAAAATAGGCAAACATGTACATTGAACCTCCTTTATCATTCACAACCAGGTCTATACAGACTGTAAGTTCCTATACCAAGACAGTATAACAGTCCATGTAGACTTAAATCAGTTACATGTACATGCTCATGATCTGCAGCCTACATTAAACTTAAAGCTGCGATTTCATTAAACTTTTTTAAAGCTACCAACGTTAAGGTACCTAAATGTTGTAATTCTTTTCTTTACACAAGCAAAAAAGCATTGATGATTATTCAACATTTGTGACTTATTGAATTTATTGAATACTTGGTGGTAGTGGTTCTAGATGTACCATTACTATATATTTAAGGGTCACACCTTCCAAAAGTCAGAAATAGAACTGACAACATTTTCTTTAACTTTGGCAAACAAACACTTCATGAATCCTTTGTGGGAGCCTTGTCTCACTCAAAACAAACATTTAATGGGAATGAAAACAATGGGATAGAATTCTATAGTTCTTCCCTCTTATTGGTTGTCATTGTGTATATAATGTATGCCCTTTCAGATGTTTGCTCAATCAAAGATATTTGATACAAGAGAATAGTAACAAGCATACTGTCGACACTTTGCCAAGATAAAAGAAACAGATGGTATTAAACATGGACTCAACAACTAGATGTTCCCTAAGTCTGGAACCTAGTAATTGTGTTTACATTACTCTTCAGTGTTGACATGTTTAACAGTGGCAAACCCTTGAAGGTACATGTATATAGAGGTACAGCAAAAGAGGGGAGGGGGGCAATTAGCATATTTTATCAGATACCAAACACCTGCAACACTGCTGATTGGACAACAGCTCCAAAGTGGGCTGATTGTGCGTACACAACTCAGGGCTAAATTTTCTGTTTGCATTTCATATCATGTTCCAATTCAATAAAATCTTTCATAACTTCTCCAATAGAATAGTGTAAGACAGACATCATCATTCACAAAGACATGAAAAGCAAGAGATCTTAATAAAATCTTGGATCCAATTACATGTATAGCCAGTAACTGTAAATGTATTTAAGTTTGTGTGGTTTTTATTTCACACTAAGGGGAAAATGGAGTGTTTGCGGTGGTTTTAAGTTCGCGGCAGTGCTATAGTCTCATACCGCTACAGTATTAGACGAAAATGTTCGTGGTGGTTTTAAGTTTGCGGTCTAACTGTCGCTGTGAAAACCGCGAACATAAAACCACCACGAACATTTTTGCATTTACAGTATTAGCCCAAAGTACCTTCCATGCTTTAATGAGGTCATAAAGGATCAGATAGAAGGAGCCCTGAGGGTCAGATGTTCAAACAGCCAGCTGGGTGAGTATCATGTTGCCATGGGAACCAGGGCATGTAGGTGGGGTGAATGGCTGTCCTTGAAACAGGTGATCAATCTTGAATAGGTAGTAAATCACAAACCCACTTATCATTAAAAATGTGGGACACCCAGTAATGTACATGTACATAGATTTACAGACTAGACTTTTTTCACTTAAGTCTACCCTTTTTAAGTTACTGTAAAAGGGGAAAAGTTAGTGTGGATTTCATCTGGCCGTTGGGAGAAAATGAAGTGTTAGCGGTGCCGTGGTTTTAAGCTGGTCATTGGAACTGGCATCACTGTAAAAAGAGAAATTTTTGGGGTGGTTTTAAGTTCGCTGTGAAGAGGTCACCGTGAAAAACGTGAACATAAAACCACTAAGTCTTCAAGCAATTCCCCTTCGATATTTTTAATCTATGTGTACACTTGCAATTGGCCTTCTGGCATGAGTTTACAAATAAAGAATATCTTACAAGATATTGTATAGTAACATTGGGTACATAGCGTAGTATTACTTTGCCTCAATTGCAGACGTCATCAGATATTTTTTCTGAATAGATGTGTACCTATAGTATTTTGGTAATATAGCTGTGGGTATCTTATTTGCTAAGATCTGATTGTTGGCTGGGTGAGCAGAAATCAGATATCAGAAAGTAATCAGAACCTGGTTACTGGTAGTAGGGCTGTAACAGTGTGGTTCAAGCGCCACCAACAGTCTAACTGGTCCAGACTTTTTTACCTAGTGGTTATGGCATGCGGCCTTTGGACTGGCGAGCCCAGGTTTGATCCCCGGGAGCCAGGAGTCTGTTTCTACTCGCCTCTTGTGTTTCACCTGTACCTACACAATTTGAGTTTTTTTTACAAAGTAACCCATGGTTTTCAATGAGGACTACCCTGCAGCTATTAGAAAACTGCATGTAGCTTTAGAAGAAAAGGCTGGTAGGATCTGCAATGGAGGCTAACTACTAATGAGGTGCAATCAAAATGTGACAAGGTAACTGTATATCTCACATGCACACAAAATATTTACATGCTCTTAAACAGACTATTATGTTTCAAAGCTCAGGCACCTGGTAATGGATGAAAACTCCACCCTATTTTGTAAACAGGTCTGCTTGACATTATAATTAGACCACTCCCATCTAACTATACAAAATCACTGTGTTGCCCTATAGCCAGTGGCATCCAGCCATTGTTAAGCTGGAGTCAAGTGCCAACAAAGGCCATATGGTTGGAGTAGGAACGCTGGATCACAGGCTAGTGTTGCCCTCCACTTTTCTATAGACAGCATTATTCCTTCCAAATATACCAACATTGCAACAAAAAATGTCACATCCTAATTGAACCATTAAGGTAAGCAGTATATCTTCAAAGAGTAAAAACATTCCTGACTTGTCATAAAGATTGAAGGTAAGAGCACAGTATCTTACCTGATTAAACCATAAGGTGGGAAACCCTATTCCAGTCTGACCAGCTCAGTACAGTGTTTATGATTTGCATTACAAAGACTAGCAGACAGTAGCAGTATTACAGGATGAAAGACAATCTGCTCAAGGGCAAACCTGCGAAGGCCCCCCTGTGACGTTAATACATCAAGGTTACCTCATGTAAGAGAAAGCCGGCTCTTGACACAATGATTTGACCTTGCTTGGTACATAAATGTATGATTATGGAATAAGAATATATAAGCTGAAATAGTGATTTCTAAGTAGGAAATTGATCTAGAATCAGTATTAAATCCTCCCTTAGGCACTTTGTTTCACCCATTAAATGGATAGCTATGGAGTCAGTGGTCATTAGGATTTTACCTTGGTCAATATTGACCGATGGCATCCACACAATGGTAGTCATAAAATGGATCAATTTAACATGGATGCCATACAGCCAAGGTTCACTTCCGCCCCCCAACATGCTATTATAGAGGCTCTGTGGGAAATAATATTTGAGACCATCGATCAATAGGTGTGGAACAACGGCACAAAATATGCTGACTCAAAATTTCAATCATGGCTAAAGTAGTTAGTCAAAGGAAGGGGAGATTCAGACTACATTGTACCTGCTTTACTCCGACTAATCAACCTTCTGTAAGGCAGAGCCAATTAAGATTTCCAGCTATCATCAGCCTGTGTGACAATGGGACAAACCACTGTACCCTTTGACAAAACACTTCTGCATGATTTCTTTCTGACTTGTGTAAAAGGAATATAATGACACTCAGCCTACCCTACATGAAAAAATCATGAGCTGTATTGATGATCTCCTAACCAATTTGTGATGCATTTCAAAACATGTCTTTAGTCGCAGCTTGGGAAAGTATCAATTGAACCACACCCTACACACAGGTAACAATGTGAATTTTGCCTATAAACCATTTTACTGTACATACTAGACATTTCAGTTAATCAGTACAACACTCTTTTCCAGGAATCATAAATGTATCATGAATCTATAATGCAATCAAAGACAAATGTGTATTACAGGCCTGTAGTAATAGAATAATTATAGGTGGCACAAGATCATTGAATACTGCACTATGGCATTGAACTAACTGACAGGTCATAGCCTAGAATGAATGCACATTATGGGAGAGGAAGTGCCTCTTTATAAACTGGTCGACCGGTGCGCTTTGTGTTCCACACAAATTTGTTATATGACGTAAACACAACACGACACCACAAGCCTAAAATATGGGTACAAGGAGGCTTCAAACTCCTAAAACTGCACCACTTGAAGAATTCAGATGAACTTACTTCCATAGGATACTGGAATGCTTCTGAGAGAGATAATCCTGGCCCTCCCCACGAGGTGTAGGTGTGATGCTGGTCACGTAAGGATAACAAAAAGCCTGAACTCTGACCTTTGAGGTAAAGCTTTTACATTCCCTTATATGGGCATGAAGGTGTTGACCCATTATGTGGACTGACTGGAAGCTGCAATACTGTTACTGATCTACAGGTGTCTCTCCTAGACTGTGAGGCGGAAGCCTTGCATCTTGTATTCCTTTTTGCTCAATAATTCAAACAGTTAACGATAGAAGTCTAAGAGGTATGATCTGAAATTGTATCTCTAAGAAAATGGACCATCTGCAGGACTTCCCTTACAACTACCATTGAATAAAAGAAAGCCGTAAAAAAAGACAATAAACCTTATCAATCAACTTTCTGGAAGTGTAAGAACTAGTCCTAAATTGTCAAATAATTTCACAGCAACACACCTGTCCTCCTATGGACTACAGGAAGAAGAACATCTGATTCAGTGGAAGTGAAGATTTTGGAGACACAGTGACAGTCTAACATACATATCAGAGCAGTTAGCACCTGCAGTACCACTATGGCCCAAAAGGTGTCTCTTCAAGACAGAGAAGCCCAAAAAAAATACAACCAAGCTGATTTGACATCACGTTGTCCTACTCTGACTGACATGGTAACTGCATGTGAGAGGATGTCACTGCATTCCACACCATAACACTGTTTAACGCTCCTATTTGGTGGGATCAAGTGGTAAACATTGTGGCAGGGCTCTACTTCAGTAGAACACATTTACTCTGACTGGTTGACAAGTCTCCAACATATACAGTATGTTGGCTAGAATGAGATAAATGACCATCTCAAAACTGCCAAAACAAATACTCCTTAAAGCACTCCTCTCTCTTGAACAAGACAGGAAGATTCATTATGTTCACTGACAACGTTATACATGTACCTGTCAACAGTGATCAATTTTTGATAATACATAATAATAAGCTGATCCTCCATAACCGATATCAATCTGTAAACTCCTTAGATTCCTGATTTTTCATTGCAACTAATCCACAAGCAGAACATGTAAGCTGATATTAGCAGTTCAACTCTTAAATAGTGATCTCAAACCAGATTCTCCCACTGGTCATGACAGAGAAGGCAGACACAACAATTGTATGTACAGTACTAGTATTCACAGGTTCATAGTAAATTCCCTAGCTCTTTTCAACAAGCACAATGAACAATGGACCACGACTTAACATCCCGTCCTTACGACTGCAACCCATTTCAGTAGCATGCTGCATGTCGGATGAGCAGCACAGCCCGGATTCAAACTCACGGCTTCTTGGTCCAGAGGCAGGGCACTAAACACTGGACTAGACACGCACGCTACAAAAATCATAAAAATAATGGTTCTTCTTACCAGGAAGATCGGTCGCTCTGCGCCGTTGTTCTGTCCACTCATTGTCCGGGATCGCTGCCGAAGCACTGCCTCTTTGTTGAGGTCCTGTTTGACAGCTGTGCCGCCTGGACCACCTGAAGAAAAATTAGAAAACAGTCAAAAGCCTTTCAAACTGTCAGTACCAGTATACTGTAAATGAATTGTCCGCAGTGGTTTTAAGCAAAGTAGTAGGTGGGCAGAACAACCATTTCTGCAGTAGGAGGTGAAAGGTGAAGACCAAACCACCACGAACATTACAACATTTAGTTGATATGAAATAACAGTATACGACTTAATCATAGCTGCACATAGGAATACATTATCTAACAACATTTCATTTGGTAGATTGACACCTAGCCTGATGACGACTTTTTGTGTCAGGTCAATAATGCATTGAGCAAACAACAAAGCCCATCCTTTTGTCGTACTCTTTTGAAACTAATGAAAACAAATCTGGTCCATCGATATACAGGTGGAAGACTGATGAATATACATTTCCTTCAAAGGTCTCTGATTAAAGTCATGCAATCAGGCATAATACGACTGTAGATGTTGTGATTGGTTGGATGGAGGAAGCAAGAGCATTTGAAAGCTACAGACAGTGGCCTAATGACACAATGTCTTGTCTTGCAGGTGTCAACATTACATAAACACACAGGATGGAGGAAAAGCGAAAGAGGGTTAACAAGAGAAATTCAGAGGTGTAAAATGCTGTGAAGAGAGCACAAGGTGAGATAGCACAGTTAAGGTGCACATATTCATGTAGATATCAGGAACACTATTCAAACATATAAGTGATGCAAGAAGAACCAATCACATCTTTTTTGTCTCCACACCAACATCTATGTACAATGATTCAACTTACACAATGGCTATTTGACCCCTAACCTACGCTGTAACACAACCTCAGGGATGGCCCCATAGCAGGAAAAATGCCAAAGACGTTAATGATTTGCAACACACAAAAGAGAAAAGGTAGATGAGTGGAAAAAAAGATAACGCACAATAGATGTGCTCAGACGGTTTCTCTTGACACACAGACAAAGGCTGCACCAGTGGTTACCTCAGATTCTGAATTTTTAAGTCATTGAGGTGAAGATATGTAAAACTCTAATGGTATACTTTATATAATATAATGTTACCACCCAGGTACTGCAGGGAAGATGTTGATTTAATCTACACAAAATAGTTTCAGCTTAAAATAGTTGACAGGGCCTTTCCAGAGACGTAAAAATACAAGAAAACTGCTTACAGTGAACACCTCAATTTTTGGAATTCATAAAGAATGTGAATGGAAGAAACAACCTAAATAGTGTAGCCTAAACGATTAACACATTTGATGCCTGAAGATGAAAAAAATCATTTAGTTGACATGTATGTTTACGACCTACATGACATGTACTAGTACACGAGATACACGGATAGACCATGATGGACAGTTCAATCATTGATTTAAATATGGTGAACCATCTGAAATGCAAATTTTCACAGATAGAGAAGAACCCCGACCTATTACAACACGTACATAAAAAATACAACCTCAATATTGACAGAAGTCCTAATGGCTGTGATGTACATGAATTGACTAACGTTAGTGCATTTAAAGGATTTTCTTCCTTCAAAAGAATGATGAGTTTAACACCAGCAGTTTTCAATGTCCCCTGCGTTTTCTAGATGATTCAACGAGAAATGCAACACTGATGGTGACTACAATTTGGAGTACTGGAGCATGCCTGGTGAAATGGCATCTTTTACACCTACCTGATACAACTCCAGGACCTATATCTCCTGCAAATGGATATATAAACATTATCAAAAAAGGTGTCTTCAGCTAAATCTATATAGAATTTATCTTGGGATTGACCAAACTATTGATTATTGACCAGGCCTGTATAATGCGCATTTTGTACCTACTTATGACTACTCCCATCGTGTCTTGCCTCTTCTAGATCTTGCTTCGATACACTTGGGGGAAGACCATGAAAGACGTAGGGGGGTGAGGGCTGGTATAAAGATGTTGGTACAAATTTGTTTTGTTTTTTGTCATCTAATGGACGTATAACTCTATGCCATCTAGTATATTTCATTTCTTCAGGTTTATTGTGCAACTATTTTCAATCATATAACTTATTGCATCTTTTTTTAATAACCTCCCCCCAAGGGCCTTTTGTGGTCCATCCCTTGATCTCACATCCAGCCTTCCCAACATCTGGAGAGAACAGTTTCAATTTATTTTGTTTGGACAAAAATATGATTGTGTTTAAGGGCGGAAGGACGTCATTGGGCTGAGCAGGGGACAGGAAGTGGTCTGAAGTGATTTTTCTGCTTTCTGGAACAGACATTGCTATTAACCTCATTCGCAGACTTCCTTCCTTTGATTTTTACACGGGCCAAGGTTCTCTAATGCCGGCTTAGGGACTTTCGCCGCCAAGGGAGTTATGTTGCCGAGGAACGACTTTCGGCATTAGGCCCGTGTAAAAAATCTGTGAAGTCTGTGAAGGAGGCCAATGCTATTATGTACTCACCATGCCAAAATCAAGTTATGTCTTATAAGCAGAACTTATTAGTAATTTGCTGAATTTATCTCATATTGCTTACTTGATGTTGAATAAGGTTTATTATCATTTAACATGTCCGAGTTAAGACTGCATTAATGTTAAAGATGGACAGTTTGCGCCGGTTGAAGCTCATAAAAACTGATCCTGTTATCAAGCTGATTAGGGAGCAAATTGGCAAGCTATATCTTATCAACATGTAGCTATAGTCTCTACCAAACCTCCAGGTAAAGTGTCAAGAGAAATCAGGCGAAAAATGGTGGATAATTGGCAGGGGGACTTATTGCAAATGCAGAAATGTTTGCAGTTGTTTTATGTTCATGGTTTTCACGGTGAACTGATCCTTACTGCGAACTTAAAACCATTGCGAAAAGCCGTCCCATTGTGTGACTGTACAGCTACTATTGTTTCAACATAAGCTCACACTCCATTTTCTACCTACCGCAAAATCAAATCCCTGCAAACATTTCTACAGTATCTTGCTCAAGTGCCTACACCATTTCTACAATTTTTTCAACTCAACAGGGCAGTCTTGTAGAGACTCGACAACATCCATAACCAACAAGAAATACAAGATAGATACAGATAGACACAAAAGCAGAGTACACATACATGACAGTGTGATACAGAAAGTCTGTACAGCAGACTATATATAGTTTTACATACAGACATCTACAGCTGAGCCCTATCTTACATTCAACTACTGTTGCAACATGGTGCCGTCCTGACTAATCCACTAAACTTAGAATACTCCTTTGCCTATTCATACATCATACACTACACGAAATAAGATTGGCAGAACACTACATCATGCTATGTACGATGCTACATATAATGTTCTTTAATTGCCTTGTCTGGGCAGAGAGTAGCTAACTGGCCACATTCCAACTTTGTTGCATCTGTTTTCTCCACAGTTCCAAGTCTTTTTGCAAAGGTTGGTCTGCAAGCAATCTTACGGACCATGTAAAATCATGCAAACAGTACAAATCTTAATTGTTTCCTGCATTATAGTATAGTTTTGATAGACAAAATTTCTTTTCACTGTTGCATGTGACATGCAGGAATTTCTGGCTTCAGGCACAGATGGATCTAGAGCTCATACGAAAACAGAGTCAATCCCAACATTGGAACTTGGCCAGTCCTAAGCTATATATTTACTTAGCGATCTTGTCCGTAGTCTGGATTCTGGCCTTCCGGGCTCAAATACGTAGTTTTCCAGCTGAACGCGGGTGACAACCTCTGGACGACCTCCAGCTGCAAGGCAAAGCCAGAGCATGCATAATGCTACAGCTGCACATGTCCATCTACTCATGCTGTCCTTATTCTTACCACATACGTACGATCCACTACTCTAAAGATGCAGCTTGTGAAAGTAAGGCTTACTTGGTTCCTACACCTGCATTTATATCTAAGTAAACCTATTTTTCACCCCATTACCACTGGGGTGGTGGTGCAGCATGTTGCATCCTGATAGCTACTACAGAATTTTGAATTTGTATGGTACTATTCCCTCTCTGATGGCAATCAGGCAAAAGTAAGCCCTTCAACCACCTGTGAATTGCGCACAGGGAAAATTTTCATCCTCTCAAAAGTCACATGTGGTATATTATCCTTGGGGGCAATTCACAAGGGTAATCTACCACATGTGTCACATGACTTTTCAGAGGATAAAAAATATTTTCTCTGTGGACATTTCACAATCAAGAATAGAAAAACCTATAGACGCCGAGGTTTTGCTAAAGGGCCATCAGTAACTTATGAAAGATATTTTTCTCATGAAATCATATTTTGCATGCCTGTACCTAAATAAGTGTATTTCCAGTCATATGTTCTTTGGAAATATCAAAAGTCAAGTCAACTTTTCAACAGGTGTCATTTGAATACCAAGCTGCCCCACCTCCATATACATCACATAGACACTCCAGTTATCTCTACTGGTACATGTAAATGGATGCAAACAAATTTCTTTCCAGAGATAATTGATTACTATGGCTCTGTCTATCTGTAAAGCTACAAAAATCATGCTGATCACATTGAAACTCTTATGTACAAATATTATCACATATGACATAAATGATTAGCATAAAACAATGATTTGAACTGCAGCTTGATAAAATGCATCATGGATTATTTGCATATTTTGAAAATTGCTGTCAACATCAGGTCAACATCACAATTGGATGACATGTGTAAATCAACTTCATTCATGAAGTTAGCTTTGACAATTTCTATGGATTGTATGGAGATTTAAATTCATCCGAAGCAACTTACAGATGTTAAGAGTCTTTCTTGAATTTCTACTATTGAATTTGTGGCTTATAAACAGGTTACAGAACAGGTGAGGGCAGGGCAAGGGGGTATAAAGGGGTACAGGGATTGAAACAGACTTATATTTCTTCTTATAATTTGATGGGAACATCACTAATGCTCACTAATTTGTGATTACCTGGTCTTTGTCATTAACCCTCCTAGTACCAGGGGCAATTAGAAATAGGCTTTACAATCGACGCATGGCACTGGGAGGGTTAAAAAGGCACAGGACAAGTTCTATATTGCTATTGTAGCTATGCTGACAGCTGTACTCTTTATCTACTATACGCAGAGCTGGCTTATGCTTAACTACTGGTATGCATAACTAATGCCTGGATGAGCTCAAAGAATGGGACATTAGGAAATAAACAAAAATTTCATCTCCAATTCAACAACATCAAGTGTCATTTTGTGTAGAAAAGATTGATTATAATAGCGATTATTACAAACTCAAAATAAACTGCGATTAGCAGGTTTATCAAAGGGGACCAAACCACCATAGATTAAGCCACAACCTTACATTCACCCACTAACAAAACATTACTTCAAATAATTGATGAATTAAACTTCATTTATCATTTTTGAGTATCAAACAAACAAACAAACAAACAAACAACAGTTGAGGCATAACATAGTTATAACCAAACAATGAACTTTGATTATAAGATTAGAATGTTAAACTTTGTCAGGGTTGATTTCCGTCACTGGCTGCTGATATTGCCTTTGCTAAAAATCCTGAAATCAACTTTGGTATTAGGTTATACTATAAACAATGACATCATTCTTGAGAACAACGAAGATGCCTTTCTGGGGTTTCATTTTTTTGATGCTTTTAACCCTTGACCTTAATTTTGCACAAGCGAGATGGATCCATTATTAATATTACCATGGCGAAAACGAATGGAGAAGGAAACAGGTCAGTTCAATCTCAAGTTATCCAAAAAGACTGTTTCTGTGTATACTTTGACAAAGTCATTTGTCCCCACATCCCAATTGTATGCAAATTAAGGTCAAGTGTTAGGATGAACCAAATAGAGACTGAGAATGACGATGACTTGTGGAGCGCATGTGCATGTAATATGACCATAGGGATCTAGATGACAAAGCATCACTTGGTTTGTATAGAATTTATCAACTTAAGACAGTATTAGATTGATGAATGAGTGAAGATCTTAAATAATTGATGATAACTAGTAGTACTGTGACTAACTCACAAATATGGCAAGAATGGCACTTTCTATACTACTAGTCAACAGCAGCTACATCTACATGGAATGTTCCATCAGAAGGGTAAACAGGGGTGTCCTTGAGGAACGATGACACATAATGGTAAGGTCTAAACTTCAGAGGGAGCCATTAGTTCATTTATGATTAAAGGGATATTAGCATTCAAGGAGCGACAGCCAAGATGCTAACTGTACTTTCACAAAACATCAAGAAAGGCAAAAGTTAGTATTTCCTCAAAAGAAAAGGTATTTACAGAATGTATGCGCTCTCCTGCGGCTTGCCTGTGGTGACAGCCTAAAATCAGGCATGCGGAGTTTCAGGGGGGAGGGGAAGCTGATGCCTAGGGAGAAAGTACACACGAGGTTAAAACAGTCAGTCACAATGGCACATTATCGCCTCCAGCTCAGCTCCAACTGCAAGCTACAGCACAAGGTTGCTATGGTTACAAGGGTCAAAGGGCAAAGTCCTTTACACCACAGACCAGCAGCACTACTTGTATGTTTATTACTTGCGGTGCCTTGTCTGGGATTACTTGCCAAATAACATCATATATCTGTAAGCCCATCATGAATCAGGCTCTGTAACTCTTTTTACTGCAAGCTAGGACTCAGACTTTCAACTGATGATAGATGCATCATGACGCTATGATGATGTCATCATAGCGGGGAATTAAATCACGCGAGACCACGAGAGCCAACGAGAACTGGCCCGGTGACGTCACGCAGTAAGCAGAGAAAATCCTGAGCCGACACGAACGTTCTAGGCTTTTGGTACTCCTAAGGCCTTTGTCCAGTACTGTCAACAAGTGTTTTGCAGAACTTCGAGCCAAACATTGGATACAACAGCTTCATCTCTATCAGCTTTACCAGCGCGCGTGCCTTTGATGGTTCACAGCAGTCAGTACTTACGCTTTTTATTGGAGGGGCTTTTGGGTGAGGTTTTGTCAGCTTTTTCCTGCGGCGTAGTCGGACGGCCGTACACTTGCTTGATCTCCATCTTGGGCGGCGCGGAAAGCTGCCTTCCAGCACGATACTGCGCCTACAGAAATTGGGTTTCCACATTAAGTGATCAAAGAATTCTTTTACATGAAAACATCCCTGCTCTAGTCCAACACTTCAGACAGCAAGGCTGCACACAAAGCCAAAGAAAGTTAAAGCAAAGCAACTAGCGGAAAAAAATAAGTTAACCTAGAAAGAGTCAGAACCACTCAACTATAAAGGACAGAACTACAGAAGTATCTAGTCAAGAAGTAAAAGAAGGATAAATTTACTAAAAGGTAAACTTTAAAAAAGGAAAAGTAGAACGAAAGATAGCACAGATCTACTAGAAGCGACTAAATGAAATGGTGTCACCCATATACAGAAAATTTTTTACAGCACTGACCATGTCCCCTGCCACCTGTATAGAAGTAAGGAAAAAAAGAAAGACAGAATGTATACACATGCATTAGGCAAAAGACATAAAACTTCAAAGAATGTGAACACAACTCATGCATTAAACAAAAGACATACCAAAATAAAGTAGGACAAAAAATTAAGCAAAGAAAGACCACTTTGAAATTGTGCCATAAATGACATGTGACATATCTTCATGTTAAGAGCAATATAAAAGTCACACAGATATCCACCTTTCCTCACATTCAACATTTTATTTCAGGTATTGGTCATAATTATAAGAGTGAAATTTGGTCGAACAGGGGAGGTGAAATTATGAGTTTTAGGTGCAATGGTTGGACGTGTGGTTGTGGTAGCTAAATGAAGCTTTTCTCCTATTGTGGGAAAGGCCATGACAGCATAAATAAAATGACTGTTTTTTCAGGAGAAACATGATTTGCATCATTTAACATACATATACAATTATTAGCAAAGAAATAATGGGATACATTAATTAATCAAGAACTGTCATGCACAGTTTGGACACATTTCTTAGCCTGGAATCCAAACCTATTATAGCTCCCGAGTCTCTCTCCGCAAATTGCGGAGAGAGACTCGGGAGCTATAATAGGTTTGGATTCCAGGCTACACATTTCTATCCGAAACAGACTGAGTTGAAGAATTGAGCACAAGTGGTTAATCTAGAATGCCAATAGATGATGCATAGACTATATCTTCTTTATAATGGTAATTGTATGACAGATCATAAAAGAGATGTATGACAAATTATAAAAGTAGCAATTAAGCTAGCAAACAAATATACAACTTGTATTACAAGGGCATACGTTCTATGTACAATGACAACCAATAAGAGAACTATAGAATTCTATCCTATTGTTTTCTTTCCCAGGAATTGTTTTGTTTTGAGAGCTTTCTTTCCCAGGAAATTTTTTGTTTTGAGTGAAACAAGGCTCCCACAAACAAAGGATTCATGAAGTGTTTATTTGCCAAATTAAAAAAAAATGTTGGCAGTTCTATTTCTGACTTTTGGGAGGTGTGACTAGTGGTGCGGATCGGTGCGGCCGGACCGGTTCCGGACTTGTAAAACGTTTAGGTTCAAGTCCAAAAAAACCTTAACGTCTGGAAAAAAGTCCGGACTTGAAAAAAAAATTCTCTCACTCATACACTCCTTTTTGTTTTAAACCATCTTAAACCTTCCTTAAATCATCAAATTTGCACTAGAAAAATATTAAAACATTGCTGTTTTTGTGTTTATAACTGAACTTTTGTGTTAATTACTGACTGTATATCTGTATCTGTAAATGTTAGTCGGTATAACCGCCCTTCGGCGTAACACACCAGCGTAACACACGTAACAACCAGCGTAACACACGTAACACACGTAACAACTATATAATTCCGTATATATAGTTTTCAAATTACGTGTAAAATATCTGCCAATATGCAATTTTACATGTAACACAAAAAAATATTCCAAAATTATTGTTCAGGTCCGGACTTTCAAGTCCGGACCTGAACCTAAACCTCTGGACTCGAGTCCGAACCTAAACCTAAACTCGGGTTTAGATCCACACCACTAGGTGTGACTTAAATATAGTGATGGTACAGCCGAGAACTACATAGCTAATAAGTACATTGTACAGTCATACAATATTGTGGTACTGCCAACAAAATGAGCAGGTAAGTTGTTTGAGTGTAATGTGAAGTTGTACTGACCCTCCGTGCCTCCACAGACATGACCTGGTCGCGTGGCGGTATGAGGCTGGCCACCTCCCCGTCTGGAGACAGGCTGGACTCACGGCCCTCCTCAAGGTACGGCATGGCAAAGGCACTCAGGTCCTGCACAGAGGAAGAAACAGTTTAAGATTTGAGGTATAAGAAAATGGGGAGCAACCATGTCAAGATAGGCGAGGGCAAAGGCACACAGGTCCCGCAAAAACAAAGAAACAGTTTAAGATGTAAGATAGAAAATGGGGAGCAAACACGTTAAGATATGCCACAGCAAAGGCGCAGAAAGCAACAAACAGTTTAAGACTTAAGATATTGTAAATATTGAAATCTTCGCGGTTTTTGTGGTGACCTCTTCACCACGAACTTAGAACCACTGCGAAAATAATTCCTCTACCTTTATCCCGCCTATCCTCTTGTTTCTACCACAAACACTCCATTTTCCCCGCTTTCTTGAATCCCCAGGAACTAAATACATTTACAGTAAGAAAACGAGGAGCAAACATGCCAAGGTACGGCATGGAAAAGGGACAGGTGCAGTAGCAAGGAACAGTTAAAGACTTAGTCTTCTTAATATATACTAAGTTAGATAAGAAAATGGGAGGGCAAACATACCAAACTATGGTATGGCAAAGGTACTCAGGTGCAACAGAAAGCAGATATATTGTAATAAGACTCAAGATAAAGAAATGGGGCAGTGGACACAGTCCGACACATCAAGGTTATGGCATGGTAAAGGCACTCAAATCCAGAAGAAACCAGGAAACTTCTTAGGTCTAGATCTCAAGATAAGAAAATGGGGGAGGAAATATGTCATGGTTATGCCTTGGCAAAGGCACACATGTCTGAATAATAAGTCAGGAAAGATCTTGAGACTTTAACGAACAAGTGGGAGGAGACACGTCAAGGTTTTGGCAAATGCACTTATATAATAGGAAGGATCTACATTGTATAAGAGGCAGGGAGGTCAGGCTTTGAAATTTATAAAGAATTTGGAGGAGCATTTCAATGGGGGAGGGAACACATCAAGGTAATGGCAAAGGCCCTTGGGTCATTATGCATAGAGGATTTTAATCTTACGACATTGAACAACAGGCTAGGGGGTAGCTTTGTCTGAGTTAACATTGTGGTTAATGCCAGAGAGCTCAAAGCCTAAACTTAAGATGTATAAAGGTGTCTACTTTTTGATATGCAGGCTGAGAATGTAAAGGATAGATGAAAATATCAACTTCTACACTTCACGTCTTCAATGTTAAGAAACTGCATGACCTACAAGTAGGTTAGGTTCAATGACCTGTATGTAAATTGTGTAACGAAGACTTTATCAGCAAAAACTATCAAAATTCAGATTCTTCAACTCTTGTGTTCACAAGTCAGACGTCAGGTATGAGACTCTTGAATCAAAGACTTCCATGTGACACAAGAAGACTTCTAAACTTGGCAGCTCAACCCTGTCACAATGCCACCAGGCAACAACACCCATTCTGATAAGACACACATGCAGAATGCTATCTTAAGTTCAGCAAATACCCATTCAGGCTTGTCACACAAAACAAACACTTCGAAACGTCTACAAAAAAGCAAACCAAATGATCTTGTGGCTTCTTCTGTGCCGACATCGTTCCTTTCTTGTTTGCCCCTTCTTGCGGTCTCACAGTCACACCAGTCAAAAGTAAATGTTACCCTTGGATTTAGGACTTGCGCAGTTGGTATAAAGGACAGAGTTCAGCTTAAGTTCAAAGTGTAAAGGTAAGACTCCGTGGGCTAAATAAATAGTAAACACTGGCACAAGAAAGGCCAATAACAAGCTGGTGAGCAGGCCATTGGGTGCAGGCCACTTGTGGCTGCTTTCAAACCATGTTACCACCTGTTGGTGTTCAAGGGGCAATGCTTTAAATCTAAGAGTGGCTGTACTTACTTGTACCCTACTTCAAGGCATATTTAGTAGACATGTGCTGTATATTATTAAGTTGCTACCGAATTACCATCAATGTTAAGTGGCTACTGGTATATCTACTTGCCAGCTCCTTGGTTACAAGTTGTACTTTATGTTTTATACAAGCCATGTTCTAAAACTGAGATTGCTACTTCTCTGATCATGAAGTTCTCAATGTGTTTTACTAAGTCTTGATTTATCCAAGAACAATGTCGAACAGGCATTTAGATTCTAAGGGGCCGAGAGGCTGGAAACATACAACTGGCAACGGCACTTGTTCAAACCAAAAAGATATACAGAAGATCACCGGAGTTAAGGTTTGACTTCTTATAATGTCTGTGATAACATTTCATACTTACAACACTTAAGCATACTAGATGTTTTCTGGCGGTGAAATGTTGAAATTCAGACAGTCTTTACTTTAAAACCTTGAAGGTAACTACTAACTAGGTTCGTCCATTGATATCAATGAATATTAATCGATAGTATTGTTTGGTATTCATTTCCTAACAACATGCATAACACAGTATATAATACATATGGCCTCCGTCGGTCAGTATTGACCATTATCATATAGGTAGATATCGTTGACCAATCAGCAGGCTCCATTTGCGGGTCTGTAATCTTCATAAAGACCCGAAAAGCAGGTCTGTAAACTTTTTATGGACCCCCGGGTCTGACCATTATAACGCAATATAACACATAATATAAAAAGACAAAACTATATGCTAAACTTTGTGGTTTCTTTTAATTAACCTGTGAAGTGTGACACCTAATAACAAACAAAAGTTGTCAGGTATCACAGGTGAATCAAATTGACCCTTGGCCTGTCACCTAAATGTCAGGGACACTGCATATAGGACCCTTCCAATAAACAATCACTCCAGACCGGTCAGGTGCAAACTACCCGACATCTGAGAAAATGGAAGATAAAAGTTAAAATCTTGGCTTCCCATTTCAACCAAACCAGTATGTGTAACAAATGTATATACAGTATCTACGTGGAGATGTCAGTATCTGTAGTGCAAGGACATCTTGCATTTTATCACCTCTGGTAAATAGTAGTGATCAGTATGTCAACCTCAGAGCCGGAAAATATGTTTTTCCACATCAAGCTTTGTGGGATTTTAAGTCTGGCAATACAAACTTTGTGATTTTTGTTATAACTTACATGTAACAGATACCGAAAACTCCCATGTCTAACAATAATACCTGCTGAGAAGTACTTCAAGTTTTCAAACATCCATACTGCACTAAAGCGGGTATGTTTAATGTGTACATATAATAAGTTGTAATGCTTTTTCTTCAATCTAACAAAAGAAATCATGACCACAATCCATGCATGTCAAACCCAAGTTGTCTGTCACAAGAAGTAAAAACAAAATTGACCAAGAACCAAAAAGTTTCACTAAAAACTGATGGTAAGTCCGTAAAAGCATACAAAAGCATACAATGTCATGTACATGGATAAAATGTTCGAAAGTGGAGTAAAGCATTCAGCACCACCCGCTTTTAACCCAAGCTGAAGACCACTTAAGCTGTTTTTCTCTACCCCAACAAGGATCAATAATGAAGAGGTATTGATTACAAATGCTTTTACATTCAACAAGTAGTTGGAGAGAGAGAAAAACAAGATTGGGGGACATCTTAGGCAGTATATGTACACACTGACTGAAACATATTAAAACACTCATATTCTAGGTGTTACAGCTTTTTTTCCCCTTTCATTTAGAGTTAAGTTATTAAAGTTTAAAGCTGATATCTACAACAGGGTCGTATTGATTACAACAGCTTCTACAACCAATAACAAGCAATTAGAATGAGAAGCACCTTTTTTGTGTCAGTGGAGAAAATCAAGGCAAAAGGCACAAACACCTACAGACATGCACGTACACAGCGTCGCACATAAACAATGCCAAATGCCTTCTAAAAAAGCAACTAGAGCATGACACATTAGTGCTTAATAAGAGCTGTTAGGTTAACTCAAGAACAAGTTTCAAAGCTGCCTGACAGCTGCAAGCACTACCTGCAACCCAGAACACCAGAAATACGAAGTCACCTGTTTTCTTCTCTGTCTCTTTAGCTCAAGGTATTCGTTGGACAGGTTCATCCTACCCGTTGAGTGAACTACCGATGACTTCCTACCTCAAATCTGGTGACCCTGAGGATCCAGAAGGAAGGCCAGGCCATTTGGCAACTATCATGGTCAAGTCAGCACCCAGCCTTAACCACAAACAACAATGGAGCTAGGAGGTCATGTTACCGCAACCTGTATGATGAACAAAAGCACCCAAATCTGTCACACTCAAATTTCTGGGGAGGACAACGCTCAGTGGTTTGCAGATGCAGTGGGGTGTGTTTGTATGGACAGGCCTACTTGGTTGTGATTGGTTGAGACACACATGCTCTCGGAGCCTCAGGGTCAAAGGTAAGATTTGCACAAACATGTCCGGTTTGTGTATAGAAAGCTACCTTTCAGTCTGATTACTTCAGCGTCAGTTCTCTTCATTTAAAAGTCACTGCTGTTAATAGGAACCATAAATCTTGTATAATTGGTTGGTTTTCCAGTTGTCACATCGTGCAAATAGTGTGAAGCTAGTGTGTGGAGTAGTTGACATTTTGTGTGCACAGAGTGGGCGTAACCTTTGTTTTCCTGTGTGTGTTGGGGGGGGGGGGGTGCATTCTATGCAGAGGCTCCACAACCATGGAATATTACAGACTGTACATTGTACCTTGTTCCAACACTACTAAGTGTCTACGTCAATGTTGACATCTTTCTTGGTTTAAGTGAGCTTTTATTTGTGACTCTTTGTTAGTTACCCCTAATAAAAATTGCATGTATAACTTAGGAATCTACATTCAAGTCCTGACCTCCATTGTGGTTAAAGTTATGAAGTCTGCAGATGGGGTATTTACCTATGATCTATTTAAGGACGTTTGGGTGATGATTACATAGCCTTATCAGAATGTGCTGTTATTTTCCCCCAGGCAGTACCCAATCACGTGTCACAGGGGGCGCCCCTTGTTTTCTCCAGCGTGCCTGCAGCTGTCATGCCTCAGCACACACCTGAGGCAACATCTCATGCGCACCTGCACACAGCCTGTCAATCACACACTCTGCTGTGTCCACCTATGGCAGAGCACAGTTGTTGTAATCTTAAGCATGTCAAGTTATTTGTACACTAGCCAGCAGTCTGAATGTGAAAACCTGCAATAATCAAAATAAGACAACAGACTATAAAATATATCTAGGTTTGCAGCATGGTGAAAATTAATGTTTAAACTAACAAGTAACAGTTTGAAGCATCTTTGACGTTTGAGTTTACGGTTGAAACCACAGTAATGTACTAGTAAAAACACAATGAAAGACAGATCATATTATCGCAGTGTGATGAGTTAATGGTGAGACTGCGAACTTAAAAACAAATTCATAAAAATTACTTTCTCTCATTATTCTAACCCCAATCTAGAATTAAACTTCATTCTGCATCCATATATGGAATCCTTGGAGAGATTGAGTTTGTCGATTATTCTTCAAAGTTTAGTCCCCTGTTCCTCATGCCAAAGCCTACTCTGTAAAAAATCAGGAAAATCCACTAAAGCCTTTTGAGTCCTTTGAGTCATCACAAGGGACACATGATCATTCAACACTTTATGGCCTGGCACATCACTTAATGACAAGAAATATTGCAAAATGTATCAACTAAGATGCCTCCAAACACTAGGGACAGATTACACTAAATCACAAGTCCCAAGGGAAGATCACACATTCATATATCAACTTAACTCCCTGTTTATTAGTGCAATATGTTTTCCCAGTCAATACTAATTAGGCATAGCATGGTTCAAAATACATTCAAAGCTTGATATATAAACTATGTATGTATAAAAAAAGTATAATGGTTATTTCAACATTGAAATACACAATGCTGCATGAAATTGGACATTGAAATGAGACATATTATATAATCTGCACGAAATAACACAGATTTTCCAGACTACTGAAAAATGCTTTAATTTCACAGGTCCGAAGTGTCCATGCTTTCTTCTGTAAAGAGTAATCGACCAGTTGACAGGTGGTAGAATTAAAGCAGTACATAATCATAAGGGTTTCTGAATTCACCGCAATGTGTTACGAGCACCGAGAATTTTGCACAATTCGTGATGTACTACCCCCATGAAGACCGCCTGTAAGCAACTTCAATAATGGCAACTACATGTAATTGGCTGGCTTGATGTCTATTCATATCAACTCCAGGCTTCATCTATTTTTCAAAACTGAAAACGAAGCACGCAAATTGAACAAATTGTTAGCTGTGTTCCAATCTTTACAGTATTGACTGTTGCACCATGGGGGGGACTCTAGATTTAGAGCTGTCAGTCATCCCATGGTCTCTTTTCAGAAATCCCAAGAGAAATGACAGTCTTCCAAGGGTAAACCTATTTTTTGGGACATCCAATTAGAGGATAATTAGTGTTTCACCAGTTGATGGGATGATGGGATGAAATGGTTGAGTGACGACATGGCAAGTTAATCAATTTCCTCCTTTTTTTCTCTTTCTGGTTGACATCGGTTGAAGCAGGACACTTTTTCGTCAGCTTGTAGTAGTGTAATACGGCTTTGCTACCATCTCGCATTTGTAGACAAGCTCATCAGGTCATCCCTACTCTTCTCGAGAAGCAGAGGTTTGGTACTTGAGACTAGTACATGAAGGTCCCTCGTACGCCCGGCCGTTAACATTCGAAATAACAAATATAACCCCTTACAACCTGTCCAAATTGGGCAACTCTGGAATCAAACCCCCATCCATGGATCTACAGAATTTGATTCAAATGGCAAAACAGCATGACTGCTTGCACCTCAGTGACATGTCTACAGCACAACGAACACCAGAAATGATGGGTCGAATCAACCAAGACAAAAAGTATAGGGCTCATCAAGAATCTAACTTACAGGGCATTTTCTCCAGCACAAGGGCATTTTCAGCCATAATAACAAACCCTCATAAATTGTGGATTAAACTTCTACAGTCATAATACTGTATGTCATAATGACTGAATATTAGTTGAAATTCTCGTTATATTGTTAGCATGTGGTTTATTCCAAGACAATACAAGGAAGACCACTATAAAGTATAATGGTACACCCAAGAGGAAGGCAACACAAATAACGAGGGTAACAATTAGCATTGAATTGCTAAATATACTTGTGTGTGCGTTTGCACCAGTCCCTTAATCACTGCTTATCACTTGAGGGATGGCTTCGGTGATCATCTTTAATTGCCACCATTGCCACAGAATTGCCTACAAAATGGCTTTTACTGCATGCTTGCACTCCGTGCTTCGAATGATACAAAATCAATCTGAGGTGAAATGAGGAAAACAAATCATGTTATGAAAGGCACAGTCTAAACAAGATGTGCTAGTACAATAGAAACATAAATCTATCATATCATATAGTCAATCATGCTAACCCTTATTCACTTTGTGGCTACAGTACCTTTTAGTACCTATATCATCATTATGACAAGCATGAAATCATAATTCTAGGTCTGCTACAATCTGCTACTATGTAACTACATTTTTAATCTTCGCACAAAACTACATACAATGAATATAAGTCTTCACACAAAACTATGTACAATGAATATAAGAAGAAGAATGATAACTCTGATTTGGGGGCTTGTAGATGTTTACATATCCAAGAGACAAACAACACAAGAATCTGAGAGCATAGACCCTAATAAGGTTGCATATGGCCAAATAATTTTTGCAACATGATTTATAAGTTTGTCATCAACTGCCAAGAGGACTACTTGCCTAGATCCAAATCCTTTGATACTGTAATATAGTCCATAGCCTGCCCACAGAAGATAGATAAAAACATCAGGTGTACACTATTGGCTTTTTTTGTTTATTTTGGTTAGATGAGACGAACCTCAGGTGCTAATGACTACTTAGGCTCATTATCACAAGTTAATGAGCAATCAACGACTCTGTGCACCATTTGAAACCAAGGTGGTTGTTGGTCTGACCATGCACTGAATCAGAAAAGCTATCCTTGAAAGTTTTGTATTGATGCAAGATTTATTTAGCTAAGGTACTAGTATACTTTGGATGCTGGATTTCTTTTCGGAGGTTGACACCCCCATCGATGGACTATCCCAGTTGACCCAGTGCTGTCAGGCTTGGCAGTGTTGAACCTGATGTTCAATATCAGGTGCCAACTGGTGCATTAAATCAGCACCACTGGACTGTTTCCTACAGCATCAGGTTACCCTGTTTCCCCCCAATGTACACCCAGGCAAGGTCAATTGCATCACTGGTATCCCTGAGTCTAGCTTAAAAATGTTTCCATCCCACTCATTGTTTGAGTCAATGTTGTTAATTTTTGTTGTTAAATCTGTTATCTTAAGCATAGAAAAATGCATTAATTTCATCGATTTCTTGTCATGGTTCCCAATTTTTTTAAACAAACAGGGCAACATTTTTTTCATTAAATGGAAGACATGTCTCAGAGAGCCTGGACACTTCAAGAACATTAAAGAACCCACCACACTTATCAAAAACATCCTAGTGTGAGTGGATCAAATAAATCTGTCTGGATATGCAGCTTGTACTCTTCAATTCAAACCTGGTGTGCCACGCCATGAGGCAGTTTACCGGGTATAAAATGCAAACAAACTAACATTCAGTCAAAACTAAAACACAAAACAACATCTACGCCATGACACCAGGTAGTGCTACACATGTACACTGGTCTTGCAGTAGTCAGATACTGATGGAGTATATCAAATAATGATTTTCCCCTCCTCAACTAGTTTGACAGAATTATCGTCCTGACTGGACATATTTCAGCTGGCAAGAAAGGTGACCTTACTCCATGTTGTATGTGTGGAGGTGTTATTTATATGGTTCTCCTTGGCCTGGATATTCTCTAGGTCAAACCTAAATGCCAACAAACTTTTATTCTTGTCACGAAGCAGGAATGTGATAGCATGTTTATTCTACGATGTTTATTCTTTGATGATGTTTATTCTAAGACCAGCTTTATCTAATGATCAATAATGTAGGAGATACGACAGTTGACACAGAATGGTAAGTGTATCTAGCTTTGTTCACTTCACAGAGGTACATTGCAGCAGTACTCTAGCTTAGGTATCATACACCCAGGGCTGTTTCCAGCTTTACATTTCTTTCTATCCTAATCATTTTTTGATAGCCCAATTGTTGTTGATTTTCTTGGTTAAATCTGTCATTTTATGCTTATCAAAATACATGTTTATGAATTTCCAGTCAGTTAAAATTTTGGGGACAGACAAGGTGAAATTTCTGTCCATTACAACAAGAGAATTTCCGTCCCGGAATCAAGGGAAATTGACCAGTACCTTGTGAAATCCTCATCATCGTAAAACCCTTATTTATCATTCATTCAATTCATCTTAATTCTTTATTTCTCTTTGCACATGCAAAAAAGCAGTCACATGACAGTCCTTCCATTGCTAGTGTTCAGTACATGCCTATATTTGGTGCTATCCTCCGATATCCTCTTGATCTGATGAACAGGTGTTCAAACTATCTTCTATTCTTAGTGTTTCAGAAGGTTCTGAAGTAGCAGCTGTTACAAATAGTCACTAATAACAGTGGAGTTTTGAAACAAAATGCTGACAGACTGTGAAACTAGAAAAATCTACCTCCAGATCAAAATAACCAAAAACAAGAAAGGTAAAGGTAGTCTTGTAGCCTTTTTGAGGCCAATAGGGGCAGTGAGTTGTTATTTTTGTAGGCATTTTAGTACTGGAAGGCAGAGCCCAACCCTCTCCTTCCACTGCCTTTTACCTCCCCAACCGAAGTCAGGTACCCATTTTTACACCTGGGTGGAGTGTTAAGTGACGCCTAGAACACAAAATGAATTTTTTTTAAACTGCAACATTTCCACACAATGTACACCCCTATTTACTACTGTAGTCTAAGCTACCATCCTGAGCAAGCATTTCACCACAATTTGACCTGCTTTACTTTCCCTAAGCTACTAAGAAGAATTATTACATGCTGCTGGCACCTCAATGCCTGCTAACTCATCCACATTCAACTCCAGCTACATGAAAATGGATTATAAGGACATGGAGCTTCAAGCTTCAATCCATCATGGCTAGAAGATAAGACAGCAGGGCCATAAAACATCCTATCCCTTTCAGCCCTAGCCGATACAGAACAGATAGTGAAATACATCCGACTACAATTGAACTTGAAAGGCACAGTAGATAATGGTCATTTGATGAAGTGATGAAATGGAAATTGCTAACCTAGCCTAGTTTTCAGTACAAAACATCTTGAGGTCATTTGCAAGTCGGCCCTTTTTTTTACCACAGACTGAAATAGCTTTTATCATGACAGTGAATTTCACTTTGTGGTGAGCTACAAATCATACAAGGATGACCATTTTGACCAAAGGCCTGTCTGCGGAGATAGCAGTGCACATCTTTCCTCTGAGTATGATGTACGTCGTTAGACGGCGCAGCTGGCAGCTAGACTGATAATGCCGCTGGGGAAATCTCCAACTTGAAGCAGAATAATCCTATAACCAGGAGCACATGCCTACTTTATGGATTTGTATGTTACTTCACCTGACCTTTAGAATCAGAGTATTTTTGTAATTACTGAACTTGGCTATTGCACTGTTCTCAAGAATGCAAAGACAAGTTTGATGCAGATTGCATACTCTAGATTGAAGAGAACTATTGTGGAATTGAGCAATCTCTTCATACAAACTCGAGGTATATTGCTTGAGACGAAACGTAATGATTTTTCGATGGCTAATAGCGCAATATACATCCTATTACTTAGAATTATTCATATCATGGAAAGCATTTTGTCCACATTGGTGACATTTTCAGACAATTTGAATTGAACAAACTGCAAAGCCTTCCCAATCAAACTTTCAAAGATTCCCAATCACCACTTCTGTGTCACTGCCACCAACTTGTAATATCATCGTTACACCACTTGGAAGTGTTAAGATGTAATTTGATATTTCAGCTTTGGGCAGCAAGAGAGATATTTCACAGGATTTAGACATCTAATCTAAACCTTGCAATAAAGGGAGGACGCTGCAAATAGCTTTCCAGCACATAACCATCCTGGCAAAGGTACCAATTGACTCCCGCCAAACCAATAAGATAAATCTCTGCTTTATGGAAGGTAAACTACAGTTGCCTCATTACAGTGTTATAAACTGTCACTTAGGACACTATAACGTGCAGTTTTACCTAAAACGTATAGCCCAATTATGTCAATTAACTTCTTTTATCACGAGGTACGGTCTCTCACACCAAAACAACATACAGATAACCTTTGTTCATGTCAAATTAATAAGTGACTTATTTCAAGATATGGAAGTACTAATAAAAGCTGAAACACTTGGCAATGTCATTTGACATGTTTAGGTTATTCCAGTCAGTGTCTGATAAAGGTTGCCAGAGATTTCATTTCTTACAACAATATCACACGCAGAGTAGTAGTCCACTGTCAACTATCACACGCAGAAGGCTCTAATTTTGAAAAATATAAAAACTTGCAAAATTGACATAGACTCTCTTTTCTCTCTCCGTCAAGAACATATTATGTACATTATGGGCAAATAGTCATCTTAAAACTTTTATGACTGTCAATTTCTAGTTGTAGTATGAAAAAAAAAGGTTATTAGCAGAAATGTCAAATGACATTTTCCTGAAGATTAGTGTGGGCTTTAGTCCAAGGGTTTGTCATACCTTTTATACCACCAAGTCCGAAACTTGGTGGTATAAAAGAAAAACTAGAAAACAGCCATACTGTTTGAACTGAGTCTGGTGTGTAGGATAAGATAAAGTAGAAATCACATAGTGAACACATCTGTATAGTAGTCACAGTGTTTACTGTTTTATAAGTAAATACTCATAGGTGTGAGAACTTTTATTCAAATACACACAAATAAACATACGAGTGAAAACTCATATACAAATGCACATAGGAGTGAGAACTGTCGCTTGTTTGAGGATCATGTATCCAAGGTTATATGTAAATTTTGTATCATGGTAAAAAAAAACACTCAAAAGAAAATGATGGCCAAATTCTTCCCATGGTAATATCCTTGTTGCCACGCACTTTCTTTAATGAACAAGCATGTCTAACAGTTGCGAGATGGGAAACAACAGACGATTAATCGGAAGGTGAGTGTATTTCAATCAGGAACTGCATGGAAGGGTGCTTAATCTTTAATGTCCTGATCATGAATCAAAGTCAGTTAACCGACAAGAACAGCATACATGTTCACTTCGGTGACTTAACTATGATGACTGATGGGGATCTTCAGTTCTGGCAGGCTTGAAGCGATACATTTGGTGTTATTGATTACCTCGTCCTCCACTGCTCCGCTGTCCTAGAAAGGTGTCAATCACCTGCAGTTACCTCCTGGTTGTTGAACATGAATTACAGACCTCCAATGCCAATGTCAGGGACATAACATTGAAGGTGTTAACTTGGAATTACATTAATTCAGCATACACACTGACCTTTGGGCCTAAAATGAGATTTCCTGTCTTAAAGTGTATTTAAGAGTAATTGCTTTAAAAACCCTTCTACAACTTAAGTTCAAGGGTACAGCAAATTCAAGAGGGCAAGCACAGATTGGTTGTAAAATAATAAAATGGTGATCCAATACAGGTACGTATCATAAAAATAGTTAACCATTACCAAAATGCACACTTCTGAATGTCTCAGAAAGTAATTGTGGGACTTTATACACATATCTACAATGTAGGTAAGTACCTTGAACCTTGAATGGGGACATCAATTAGTACATGTTGCATGTATTATAAAGATGTGCTTCTGATATTAGTTCAATAAAAGAGAAACTAGTCAATCAAATTCTGACTTCCCTAAATATTGAAACTTTCACTTGGTATAAACTGAGGAACTACACAGAAATGTGTTCGACTGGAATACCAAACGTCTTGAAAAGTAAGACATCACCAAGGCCCAATTGATGGTAAGATTCCCAACAAGTAGCACAGTGTCCAAATCAATACATGCTTTAACAGAAAAGCTGTCTAAAATTGGGTCGTGGGTCAACCAATCAACTGATACAACGTGCTCTGGGATTAGAAATCTTTGATCTTCGGGTTATGATTGCATTTGTAAATAGACAATAAGCACATATACTGAGCTCCCACAAGGCTCTATAATTCTGTACACTACAGTGAAACGCCCTAGATACAGGTGAGAGCTATTATCATGAGGAATTTTTGTGATACATAAACCCTTCGAAAAACCATAAAATTCCCCTTCACACAGCGAAAAAAGCTGTCACTGTCCTGATATTGCCGGTCCTGATAAAAACTTGATACAGCCACATGTAAAGTGGGCCTTAAACATTAAGGTGAGACTAGCTGCTCGACATTGATGCAGGTTCGGATATGATACAAGGCTTAATAGGAATTCATGTCACAACGTCTTGCATCCAAGGATAGGTGGAGCCAAGTGTTCCCAAAAATCTTGGAAGTCTTCCAGCAAATTCAGCACAAACAGTTGTTCTGAACTACAGCTAAGGGCTGAAACCATCACTTTACTGTCTGTCAGCATTTAGCCTGAAGACTAGAGAAAGCTGATACCGCAGAAATGTTGACTATACAGTTACAATGGTGCTGTTGCTTTCTCAGCACCTAACATTAGTACAAAGGTACAATTAGAGAGGTACTTATTTTGATGGGCCATCTCAAAGTTGTTATTGTCTTCTTGGCACTTAACAGTAGAACAAAGACGTATACAAAGAGATACTTATCCAGTTGCTGTTTCAATAGTTCAGGTATCAGTAGCACAACTGTGTTATGGATTGTTATGTTAAGAAATTTTCAACATTCTGAAAAAGGCATTTGAGATCACTGATTAGCATATTGAATAAATACAAAAGTGGACAGTTCTTCCTATATTCATTTTGATGGTTTAATTACAATCACCCATAAAATGAAACATCCATATCAAATCAGATGTTTCATCCTCTAGACTGATGTTTGCTATATGCAGTTCTTACACCAATGTTGATTTGGGGGAAGTACATTCAGCAGGATTCAAGAGTTGATTTCTCAACTCTGCTTTTAGTTTTTGACATTTTATGACATTTCACTTTAATGCCAAGCATATTTATGAGACCTATAAATGTACTAGTACACAGGTCAAACTACTCTCCTTGTAGAGATAGCACCCATCCTCTTTGTAACAGAGTGCAAAAGCTGCAAACAAGAAAATGTTTTAGAAAAGCCAAGATTTAAGGTAACAACGGCCAACCCTTTCAGGGCAAACAACCTTGAGCCAAATGCTGCAACAGTCAGGAGCCAGTTACTAGGCAATAACACAAAAAGGGATTCTATCCAGAATATCTGTCACATCATAAATCTATGCACATTCAGTCAGAGCGACATTGTTTTCATTTTCAGGTAAGGACCTTGCACGGAAATCAAGACGTGGATGAAAATAAGCCGAATGTTTGTAAACCAAAGCTGAGGAGCCTTGAAGCTGTGCTTCAAGAATGATGAATGCCCTCAAGTTTGCTGCCAACAAATTTACAACATCCTTGTCTGGATGTGTATGCAGAACGTAACCCTGGAGTGGCATTTCATTTTCAAGCAACAGACAGAAGTTGTCATTCTATATGTTTGTCTGAGTGTGGAACAAAACCCACTGCCACTGCATATCATCTTCGAACCTTGACATGCTGCCATGCACTAGTCCCTGAGGATAAATGTCATGGTAACTCCTCAAACAAAACCCCCTTAAAACGTTTGACCTACCTAGAGATAAGTCTCTTACTCCTAAAGGTATAAACTGTACGGAATATGATCCTTTAGTCATGTCTTATATTTTGTGGAGCATTAAGGTGGCTTGGACAGTGATAGATGATAAAATCTGACATTATCCTTTCGCTGGCGGACATCCAAAACATGATCATTGTCGTGACATGAACTTCCAACATCTGCCTCCTGAGCCGTGTTCTGGGCTGACTCAATGACAACAACCTGACCTCCCAGCTCCTATCAAAAGAACCAGGCCATTAGCTGACTTCCCCTCCTTAATTACAAACAATGAGTGCCCTAGTTTTACTGACTCAATAGCACATGTATCGGAGAAACTTTTACCACTGTACACATGTATCCCAGCCCTGTAGTGTTGTGACAAATTGTTATTCCAACCCAAGCACGTCCACACTTTGCTGAAGCAGCCAGGCCAAGAGCAGTACAAGGCTCCTTCTGTTGGATAAGACCTGCCAGGACCCACAAAGCCCAACAATGTACAACAAAAACAACATTATCTCCTACCTGAGCAGACTCAAAACTGGGGCACTCCGGGGTAATATGAGACAGATAGTCCCTGAGGACGACATGGCTTACCAGAGACTTGCGTTCTCGTTTCCACATGGCGTGCTGCTAGGGGTGACACATCCAGCAACAATAATGAGATCCTCTGTATCCCACCACTGTTTAAAGTTGTGGTTCAGCAGCCCACAAACATCCAGAACACACTCCTGAAACCACCAACTACCCAACTGACCTTATCACCTTTCATATGCAAATCTAATAAGGGAGATACCAAAGGCACGACAGGGATGTTCCATTGTCTAATAAATCAGTAAGATTACAGGCGCCATCTTACCATCCCTCATTAGACTCTTTATCACTATAAGCACAACAAATCTTTCTTAATCTCTACAGTAAGAAGATGTGAGGGACTGCTTATGTATGTAACATCATCGGTGGCAATGCAACCACCCCTGTGATTTGGACTGTTCCACCTAGTTGTTTTTATCAGCTCCCAGGGGTGCCTGCCTTGAGGGGAAACATGGTACACGCCCCATACAAGCTGCCATGTGCACAGTGTTTACATCTATGGGGGCATGCTTGCTGCAAAACAAAGCCTGCATGCTCCAGCCCTATGGCTTGGGAAGTGGACCAAATCAACCTGACATTACTGTTTTGGGCAGGACACTTCAATAACACAGCTCCAGAGGCAAGGTAGGCAAGGTTGGCAAACAGTGGCAAGGCTGGGAAACAGGGACCATCTCAATGATTCATGCATGACTGCAGATGAAATTGGTTTGTTACCTGCATGGAAAATGTTTGTCTGCGTGTGTGTGTGCGCATGTCTGGCACAATATCTTTAAAACCTTTGGATGGATTATGATGATATTTGTTATGTGGGTAGGTGTTGTGGACCCGATGATCAAGGTCAATTTTAATTGGTCCTCCTGGTTGCTGACCTTGATACTGTAGCAGAACTTAACCTTTTTTGTATCTTTGGACTTGGGAAAGGGGTGCTCTTGTTTTGATTGTATGAGCTGTGGCTTAGCCTTTGAAGAGAGGATCACATACATCAAACATCGGAACAACTTTTCCATCTATTTGTCCCATCTATATGCAAGTTCTTCTTCTGAACTTTCCTTAATAATTTCGGACTACAAAGATCAATGGTTGCTAATTTCACACAACTGTAACAGTATGGACTTTCAATAGAAGTATTTAGAAGTATTTAGATCTATTGATGTCCACTCTTCGAAACGAATAGCTGCGGCTAAGCATTGTAAAGGTGGCACTTATAGTCTATTATGTCCTGGGCAATAACAATATCGCCATTTGCATACGTCAACACTTTGGGAATGACACCATCATCCAAAGTCAAACAGCGTGTACTTATAAATATTGACAGAAGTGTGTAGAGCTAATATGTGACCATAGTGCAAATCATATGCCAAGGTTGTATCAGCAGATACACAAAGTTCTCCACATCCTGTCCTTGAGAGTCAGTAAGGTGAAAAACAAAGTCAGGTTACATATTTATGATTTTGCAAATTGGATAGAAATAAATTTGTGCGCACGTTAGAAGTATACAGACATGTATCCTTAACCTTTGGCATGTGACAGGCCACATTTTTGCCACAGCAAAGACAACTTGGGAAGGGGACTCTACAATAATTCCGTAGCATTGGTTGTAGTTGGTTGGTTAGTTAGTTGTTTAGTAAGTTGGCTAGTAATTCAGTTAATAGTTGGAAAGTTTGTTAGTTAGCTAGTCAGTGATTCTGACCTGGCCAATTCTGATCTGGATCCAAGATTTGAAAGAAGGAGAATCCTCCTAGCAGCATCCTTCAAAACTGCAGCACCCTTCTAAGGTCAGATTAAAAAGCATGTGATCATGATGATTTGAGGGGAAAACCACGTGCACTGTCTAGGTACCAGTTTGCAACAGCTAAGTGCTTTTTCTAATTTTGAGGTAAGATCAAATACATTTAAGTCAATATATCAGAATAAAGACAGCATTCTGAGCTTTTCACTACATAAAACTATGATTTACCATTTAAGCGCTAATACACTGTATTGGCTGTAATAAAAAAATTGCAGGAGAAACAAACTTCAGTGGCATAAAAAATGTATATTAACCTTCTCCCTGCCAAAGAAAACTTTTGAAACCAAACTTGTATTGGTAACTTGATTAGGCAGCAGCAAGAATGGAAGTCTGAAAATAAGTTAAACTTAGCATGCTAAGGTTAAAGGTTAAGATGTTACAGTATTAGTTCTTTGTTGTACACTCACCGCGCCACTAATTACAAGGTATGCCACAACACAAAAGGCCATTCATACATACAACACAACCGAAGTGTACAACTCTTAATTATAGTCATCTTTCAAACAAATCGTAAAATGATGTGACACTAGACGTATTTTCAGACTTTCAGACAATACAGGGTATATCTTATCATTATCAGCCTCTGTAGCATACCTCCCTTTGGGCATATGGTTCTAATGTTAGAGTTCACTTGGAAGGAAAACTAGACTGTCAGACTTCATTTCATTATGTGTAAAAATATGTGCAGGATGTAAAAATACATCTAAGGGCCCGTCCCTCATGAATATTCATGCCGGGACTACAGAAAGGTCACACTTGTTTACCTGTCCTAGATTTGCATCTTTCAAGGTCAAAATACATGTAACGTTAGCACAGTCTTGTTTTTCAACAGGGGTTGTCCTTGGCTCTCTTCCGACATTGACTCTAGCTTGTTTTGAAGAGCTAAGGAGGCTAAAACATACTCAAACTTTGTATCCAATTCAAAAATCCAGTCGCTATAGCCTAAAAAGCTCTTGTTTATATTCACTCCACTCACCAACCAATCAACTATCAGAGTGGACGTGAATTAACTAGGATGGACTATCCTGACTAACAACCCAATTTTACCAACTTATTACTATAAGAATCTAACTTGTTACTAGCCTGGGTACCAGCCTCTGTAGTAACCGCTGGCTCAATTTTTTGCTTGCTAGCCGCCGTTTCAGGCTACCTTATTACAACAGCATCATACAAAATTATAGCCTGGGATCCAAACCTATTATAGCTCTCGAGTCTCTCTCCGCAAATTTGAGAGAGAGACTCGGGAGCTATACCGGGTAATAGGTTTGGATTCCAGGCTAACAAAAATTAACTGAAAATTATGATCACTTTTTTTCATATCCATTCACCAAATCTAAGTAACAAACCTATACAGTCCAAACATGGTCTAACCTATAATTTTTTTTTTTTGGCTTGCCATTTCTGTGCCAATGGTGTTTGAATAATTCTTTCCTTCTAAACATGCAGAGGCAGTTTTCACAAGTTTACATGTGTGTGCAATCCCCTAATCCCATCTCTTCCCTTGTTAGCCTATAGCTAACTGACCCAATTCTCTCCATACCCTCCTAAGACCTTCCTAATGCTGCAAACTAGCTTGTTAAACATCAGGGTACTGTAAATAGTAAGACACTGCACAAGGGGAATTTTCAGGGATATTTAAATTTGATGTAGGGAGAAAATGGAGCCTTCACGGTTGAAACAAGGGGGTAGCTGCGTACCTAAACCCCAGACCTGGTCCGGACTTAATCTCCAAGCAGATCCACGCCGGGCGCGAAAATCGTAGTATGCTAGCCAGAGAGGGTCCAGTCATCCAGAGAAGGTTCATAGCCCGGCAGGGATCTGCCCTTAGTCGGACCTGAACAAGGTTATTAACCGGCACGAGGAGGGGCAACCTTTTGAGGAAGGTGCCTCTACTCCTCCTCGTGCCTGCTTAACTCCAACATGAAAATTGGCAGGGATTATCGTTTTACAACCCCGAATCTGGGACGAACCCGGCCGGCCGCGCCATTTCACAGCAGGAGTGTTTCCCCTCAGATACAATAGTGCGGGAACACACCGCATCACAACGCATCAAAGCAAAGGTATCGACATACAGACTTTTCCGTTAGACAAATTTGCACCATTAGTTTCTAGCTTAATGTTAAACCATAATTGATTAAAATGTCGGTTTATTTATGTGAATGCTTGGTGTGTCTTTTTTTTAACCACAACTTGGAATCTGTTTTTGGCAATTCTTTCTCGCTTGGATGCGGTGCAAAACCACGCCGAAACACCGCCATCTTTCAGTGTCTTTGAATCTTTTTGAGAGTCAGATTCTCGCGTCTATATTCAGTTCAGTAAAACCCGAGTCTTGTCGTTTGTCATGTCTTGAGTTATGGCAGAAGCCATGGCGTCGTCCGGTGGATCGAGAAGTCTCTACAACGTCCTTACTTGGTCGCTGATTAGCGCTCGTAACGGTGAGACGATCGAAACAAGTTTTGTTTCACGGCCGACACAGCGGAATGCAATTTGGTAGCACAGGGATTTCCCATTGCCCGTCGCAATCCCAACAAATTCATCTGTACTCTCCAGACATGCTAGAATGGCATCAAGTTGAGTCTCCATAATTTCAAACTCCCAGATAGCACGGAAATTACGGCGGACTCTTTCCGTCGACCAGCGCTTGCTTGCTTCCATTGTTATCTGGAATTCAAACCTGCCGGGTAACTGTGAGACAGCGCGCAGCTGACCCATGACGGGCGCCGGGCTTCGAACGCCGGCACAATTCGCACCTTCTTTCTAAGCGCAGTTTGACTGCGGGGAGATTAGGTTAATAACCTTGTTCAGGTCCGACTAAGGGCAGATCCCTGCCGGGCTATGAACCTTCTCTGGATGACTGGACCCTCTCTGGCTAGCATACTACGATTTTCGCGCCCGGCGTGGATCTGCTTGGAGATTAGTCCGGACTGGACCTAACGTTTAGGTTCAAGTCAAAAAAAACCTAAAAGTCTGGAAACAAGTCCGGACTCGAAACAAAAAATCTCTCGCTTATGTATAGTTATACTCCCTTTCTGTCTTAAGCCATCATAAACCTTCCTTTGATCATGAAATTTGCAATGAAAAAAATATGAAAATATTGCTGTTTTTGTGTTTTATAATTGAACTTTTGTGTTTACTACTGACTGTATATAATTTCGCATACATAGCTTTCAAATTGCATGTAAGATATATGCCAATTTTTGTAACAGGAAAAAAATATTTTAGCACAAATATGCCATTGGTTGAAAGTCCGGACCTGAACCTAAACCTCTGGACTCGAGTCCGAACCTAAACCTAAACTTGGGTTTAGGTACGCACCACTAGACCATATGCGGGCAGAAGACCCACTTTTTTTCCTGTGGTTTTAAGTTCGGTGAATAAATCATCTTGAAAACCGCAAAGATAAAACCCCTGCAAACATTTCCCTTTTTACAGAATTTGCATGTATTTTACATTTACAATTTTCATAATAAGCTCTCATCCCACAATAAACATGTGATAGATATCTTGCAATGGATTACCACTACAGTTATTTCAATTGTAAACTCAAAACCTTCCCCTGCTACTGCAAAATAAAGTCCCCGCAAAATCAAACTCAATCTACGGTACATTCCTACATGTGTTTGTGAGCCTTCAGCTTACATATGCCAAAGACTAGGAAAAAAGACGAGATAAACTAAGCCTCGCTAGAAGTATGTAATCAAAATGCAACATGTCAGAAATTCACACTGTAAAAATGCATCTTCTAACACATTAAGCTATAAAGTCATTGATTATTGAATTGACCCATTTCGTTCTCCATATGGACATTTCGTGGTGGCTGAACAAAATGACCTTGGTCAATGTCATCCTGTTGTCATATTGGTATTAATGTTGTCTCAATTTTCTGCATGATTTTGATTTTAAATGTCTGTGGGGAGGAGGAGACAATCTTCAACCATAATGGGGTAATAGAGTAAGATAAATTATGTGATTTTTTTTAAAACTTTCATATAGCACGCTAGCACTTTCACACTAGCTGTGTGTACAATCTTGCTTTCCATGAAAACATATTGTTAATTCACCACATCATCTTGCAATTGAACTTGTACTATAGTATACGTCCTGGCTATGGAATAGAGTCAAGCAAGCTGATAATGGTAAGATTTGATAATACTTTTGATGACGAGAGCACTGAATAGTTTAAAGCACTCATATTCTGCCATGGAACGACCAGAAGTGAATGCTTCTTCCTCTTTTGTTATCACCCAGCTCTTTATTAATAAGTTTATTGCAAGTTCTTTACCCTGACATGTGTCATAACCAACTACATGTACTTAAGTATAAAGACTATAAGTGCTCAGTGACCATCTCTAACACTAGAGAGGTAGTGTACAAGACAGTTCAGACTTGAGTGTTTTATGAGGAACAGAACCATTAAAATTAAACATGAATTATTCACAATGTGAGCTACTTCTAGGGGATGTAAGTTCAAGGCCTTCTACACACCACCCTAGTCATTTCTATTAATATTCATGTGGTATGTGATTTATGATATTCCATTCTGTCCTGTTGTGTATGGATACAACAGTCAGAGCTAACCAAGGTTCAATTTTTCTTATTACATGTACAATTACTGTTACAGTATCATTTGTCCTATACCCCTGTATGTAACTCCTGGCCCAATAATACACGACTTATGATTAATGATACAGTAAAATCAGAGTTGGTCCCGCAGGATTGAACTGGAGGTATCCAATCATCATTGACCTTCAGAGCAGGAAGGTCGTTCAATGTCACCGCCCACAGGTAGAGAGGACGTGTAATGAGTACTCAATGGCCATCTGATGACAAAAGCTATTAGGTGTACAATTTACATGTGTGCAGCGTCCTTATCTTGTGTCATATATCATGGTGAATCCAGGGGGGCTCAAAGCAGGTGACAATAGATATGACTTTATGACTTTTTCATTTGAATTAATAAGTTATGAAGAAGAAAAGCATTTAAGTTTCTTATCGGTCTTTCCAAAAAGGGCAATCCATTACTACTAGTAAGAGATTTTTCATGCTACAAATTTGACTGGGTATATTCCAAATAGTCATGAAAGGAAATGACAGGCTTTGCGACCAAGTATCTAATCTTGGAGAGCTCAGAGTTATGAACTCATACTGATAGCCATAAATGGTTTTATTTCCAATACCAAACACCAGGATTGATTGTCAAATCAGACTGTAATTTAGTAGAAACCTTTCACGATCTTCAGTCCTCTGTCAGTTATCTACATGGCATCTACAATATTCAATGGTCTATTTCCGTAGAAAATCTCCTGAGCAACAATTTGAAATTTGTTTATATACTAGGTATATTTAGAATCTTATAGCTACCCTTTATCCTATTTTTCATTTTAACAGCGACAGTTAGACTTAGTGGCATTATTTATGAGAAGAATGATGCATGGTCCTGTAGACTGTATCATGTGTCCTTGTCAGTGTACCTTGGTCCACACACACAAATCATTACCAATAGAGAGAGAGACCATGTTACAAGAATATGGGATTTTTGTAACCTTCAAGTTTAACAGGAAAACATGGTTGGATAGTTCAATAGGAAGACATGGTTGGCTTTCTGCCTATAGTGACTCAGAGATAACTGTATGAAACGTCAAACCTATTTGAACTGACAGCACGCATACAAATTTGGGCCAAAATTATCTATATATACATCTATTGATGTTGATACTGATATCAGTAATGCTACAAAATATCAACATATAGAATAGAACATCCCTTATTGTTAAAGAAAATCATAAAGTCTTAGATATTTCTATATTTTTAGAAATATAAAAATGTATACCATCCAGCAATGAGTCAGAATCATAATCGCAGTATTACCTTATGTCCTACGATAGTACATTTGTAACGTGATACCGACATCAACGTGGTACACATGACCAATGGCGTAACGCCACACCAGCGCGATCTGGCAACATTCTACCTTCAACCTGACTTCCCCAGCTGCTATGTACGATCTCAGTCCCCAGTGATCTCTCCGCCTGACCTCAACCATCCCTGGCATGTCAACATCTCGCCGGTACCCCACATACGGTGACACTGTCATCCTGACGAGTTGGTCTCCCTAACCCCCAGGGACTTACCTTGGTTTTGTACCCTCTTATCCGCTTCAGCCGGTAACTCTTCAACTTCTCGAACTGCCGCGTCATGTCCCGTTCTACACGTGTTCGCTTATTTCTGAGTACCAAAGCGCGAGAGCGTGGCGACGTAGCTAGGTCATCCCTGAGACGAGTTGGACGCAGGTCCCGTTCAATAACAAATTTTGAGATTAGCGGAAGTAAGATATACCCCCATATAAACCACACATGTAACCCGATACAAATTGGACACTCCCCCTTTAACTGCCTGCCCTGGATACAAGATGAGTCAAACGCAAACAACTGTTGCTTCATGTACACGACTGACTTGCTAATAGTACCTCCAGTGAGAGACATTCAAATTTCCTTATAACACTTCAAAACATGTAGATACTTATAAAATCAATGGATACATTTCATCTCTGTTTTATGTTAAGAGGCTGGCCTCCCCTGCCAAAGCTTGGAACGATCCAACTAGATATCCTATTACATCCATCAGCACAAAATGTCACTTTGAACAATAAGTATGAGCAGAATTCAGGTCGTACCATCTGGCGACAACATATGGGGCACCACTGCTATACCAATTATTTTCTTTAGAATATTTCTTGCCCCCAACCGTTAAACTCATAGATTCCTATTGATATGCAAACGCTGTAAAAGATGACCAAACTACTGGAGTTTTTCTGCACATGAAAATGCCTTTCCAGAAATAAAGACAAGAAAATTAGACAACCTTTACATTGTACCAGATGGAGCCAACCACTTAGCACCAGGCTAGAACTGCCTTTAGCGGTACTCTAAACTTGCCAATTGCTGCTGGCACAAGTTGAGTATTAGAAAGGCTTTCATGGTGTAATCCGAACAGCTTTAATGCTGATGACCTGATCATTACATTAGGGAGCTACAGGTGGCATGTCATCAGAACTAATGGATTTACAGCAGGATGAGAGGAATTTGTGGTCAGAATTCCTGCCAGAGTTCATCAGTATCAAAGGAACATACTGTGCTGCAGTGCCACCTGTTGACAAAACTGTAAACTGCAGTATTTCTTCTTTGCAAGAGGAAGATGTACACAATGTACAGTGTTTCTTTCTGCGAGGGATTTACAGCAGGATGAGAGGAATTTGTGGTCAGAATTCCTGCCTAAGTTTATCAGTATCAAAGGAACATACTGCGCTGCAGTGCCACTTGTTGACAATGATGTAAACTGCAGCTAAGATTCAACAGCAGGTAAATGATAAGATACCTGCCTTTATGTAATGTAACATTTAACACTAATAATAATACGGTAATAAGAGATAAATATTCATTGATACATACATGCACTTTGTACATTGGTTATTTTCAGTATGTCAAGCTAATTATGTATCCAAAAAAGTCAAGTCAAGTCAGTAGATCGTACCAAGGATGTAATTGACGACTTCATTAGAGAGGTCTAATCATTTACAATCAATCAATCAATCAATCATTCGCAGGCATCAGTGTCTGATGCATGGCGGCTGCAGACATGCATAGGGCTCGCCAGGCTGGTCTTACAATCTACAATTTGGTCTTACAGTGGGCTTTTTCTACCTTAGCAAAGTTAATAGCAATAGTTGCCAGAGTGTTCCTGTTGGCATAGTAAAAGGATCAGTAACTGTTAAAAGCTTTGTTCACACTGCTTAAAGTAAACAAAGCTGAGTGGACATACCTACAGGTCAGTGACCCTTTATTGAGACATTATAGGTCAAGCAATGCGAATCCGCTTTATTTTTGAGGAGGGTACTCGAGGTTAAAAAGCTTGTTTTCTCTTAGTGGGACACCAGATCGAAAACAAGTATTGAGTTTTTACAAAGGTTATTAACTAACGCATTATGGGAATATTTTGACAGGTTCACAGTAACTGGTCACAATTGTTTTCGAACAGGTGAAACCTCAGTAGCAGGATTCCTTACATACAATAGAGTTAAGTGACATACTTGGGAAGTGAAGACACCTTTTTGAAAGGCAACCTTGAAGCAAGGTAAACAAAAGCAAGAAGCAACAATGAAATCATGACATCATCACCAAGGATCGATTCAGTCTAAAACAACACGGTCTACTTTTAAGACACCTAGCCTTGGAAAGACAGGGTGTATGTCCTTGCAAAAGGTGCCCTCGAATTGTTGGGGAAAACCGTCATTTTGTAGATTTTTTTCTTTTCCAATTTGACAACAATGTTGCATATTGCCTCTTTCTATTTCAGGCATTTTGCCAGAAAAAAATTACTCACAAAGTCTGGATAAAACTTTTGCTCAAGTGACCACTTAAAATGGTAGGTACCTCTCCTACTGTTTACACCAGTGGCTAGTCTCATTGTTAGCGACCACTACACTCTCTTAGGAGGGTCTGCCATTCATACGTATAGACTTGTCCGGATTGGCTTTTAACTTCTCCACCATTCACTGAGCTCCCCAAAACAAACACTTAACACACCTTGTTTCAAAGCTTTCAGAGCTACTGAAGCAACTTTCCTGCCCCATATCCGCTATCATCGGAAAAGGTCTGGTACACAACTTGTAAACAAAAAGAAACAGGTGATGGTAGATTGTGAAAAGAAGGTAAAGCCAAATTTGTAACAATTTGTCAATCTTATCATAATCCTACTTGAATGCCAAGGCCTGAATTAGGATATATCTAATCACAAGCCAATATCCTCCTGTCAATAAGAAGATCATATTTCAAACAACAGGTTGTGATACTTTTACCCTAATTTCATTATCTTAAATTTCTAAGCGCTCAAAGAGTCTACAGTCTATATGTGTTAGGCACAGAAAGGCCTTTGAATGGCACTGACTGTGAGACGGTTAGAGTGTATGGCTCTGACAGTACGAATGATTGATGATGTGAAAATGAACACAGGCTTCGGTCAACAAGAATTCAGTCACGTAGCACATGTATGAGGTGAATACTAGTTTGATACATTTGGTTGGACGTCTGTTCAAATCCACGGCCACAGAACACTGAAAACAATAGTGGTCTGTTTGCCACGCTTCTTTGATACTTAATGATAGAGACCCTGTTCCAAATCCCCAAACTGTCAAGTTACAACTACTACATTATCCAGCAACAGACAGTTAAGCATACCTCTATGCAGGCCAGTAAACCTGTTTTAACTAATGCTGTTAGAAGGCATTACAATATAAGTAACCCGTGCCATCTCCATAAGTTACCATTCTGTCATCCTGCCAAACAAGGTATAACAATAACAAGTTCATACATGCGACAATGAAATCTATATGTTACTGTCCTATGACCACCATGATTTAGAAGACTGTGCTGTTTCCATGCAGTTCTCCCATCCCTATGCAAACAACTCTTCTCCCTGCACCTGTTGTGCCTAGTCCTACCTTATGGATCGGCAGCGGCGACGAGTTTGGCGACGCTAGCGGTGACGCACACGGAGAGGACCTCGGAGTCAGGTGAAGACGCCTCCGAAAGGTCGGAGGCGTCCAAGTCTCCAGCATCTTCCTCATGGCTCCAGAACCGACTTTACTCTGTGAGTCACTCACGCCACTGGGACTGACCTTTCACCCTGAATTTGATACCCACTAGTGTCTGTAAAGAAGGGGACCCTCACATACTCGGCTAGGCAACAGCACATGGACCCTGTATGGCCTTAATGGGCTTCGAGGTCTTGTCAGATCACAGGCACGGAAGGGATAAAATTAGACCCTCCCTATAGGGTTCATGGCTTACAGATGCGCAATCCTTTCCATTGGCAGGAATTTGCCAGAACTAGGTGCTACAAACTGTAGTAGAAAAGAAGATGCATGTCATTGAAAAGACTATTCCATTTGTTTTGCAGGGTGAGTATTGAGAAACAGGTATCATGGTGCAATTTTTATTTAGTATAGATTCATGTACTGACATTTTGCGGTCTATCGAGTAGATTTTCTATGTGACCTATGACTCACATGTATTTATGATTTTTTCAGACAATAAATAGATTATCTGAAATAGAACCTGTACACCCCCACATACGCATTGTTGGAACATCCGAGACGTGACTTTTCCCTTTAATTGTAATCAATGCAAATGGCACGGAAAGTCTGAAGTCCGAATGTACAGTAGAACTAGGTCAACAGTTGCACAATTGGACCTTTGTCACTTCTATACCAACGTAACCAAGCTAAGTTATTGGTCGCCTTTTATACCTTGCTACTGACATTGCATTCAGGTGCATATTAATAGGGGATTTAAATCTCGTATAATGAGAGTCTGATGCGAAGCTGTGACTCTAACGAGAGAGAACTATCTTGATGCAGATAACATGGTAGATAACATGGGGCTGCATGTGATTTTTAGCATTCCATTGAGATGCTGGTAATGACTACAGACTTACATGCTGATAATACAGTTGAAATACAAGAAATACCTCTACAAAAGGACCAATGTGACCACTTTTTGTCTGTCTGATGTGGTAGTCTTTTATATTAGGCCTATTTTTATGACCTTGTTGATTTTAGATGTTGTCGTAAATGTACTAATGTTATCATAATTAGCCTGGGAATAGATCTAAAGACTGGAATATTTCCAGGGTAATATTTCAGCAATGTTTTTTCACTAAGGCCACGTTGATTTGATTAAACATGTATGGATGACATCTGCACACGCATAAATATTTGTCCGTTTCCAAAAAGTTTTCGGCCATACTGTAAATCCTAAAAAGCAGCTGCAAAAGGAAAATACAAGCTGTAAATTGCACACAAAAAATCTTTTAGATAACGGATACTAATGTCATAGATTGCCAAAGTCAATTCCAAAGTCAAGGAAGATGTTTTGAAAGAACAAAAATGAAGAAACTATATTTCGGCATGTCATACTCTGTGTGTTTAGTTTTGTTCATCCTTCATGGATTTCATAATGAAGGCAACTTTTTTTTGCCAAATCATTTTTTATTCGCACGCTCGCATCAGTTTTGGGGTTCCAAGAGGATGTCATGATCATCTATACATGTATAATCAAATCAACAAAAAGTGAGTAAGGGAAATCTAAAAGCTACTCGTAGTGCTGACATTCAATCTCAGACACTACAGTACAAGGAACTTCCCGGCCACATCAAATTGTTCCACTTATCGTTCAAAATATAATGGGTATCCCAGTCACGACTCAGGTCTAAAGTGGCAACAGGTGCAACAGGCTAAACATCCAATTAAGAATACCACATCAGGCCAATTATTTTACTCTTCACAATGTCCAACAACAAAGCAAATGTCAGTCAACATCAACATGCTACTGTAGGACTGTTGGGACATCATGGTAAATCTTCTTATAAAAGTTATATTCTGACATTTCAAAATCCATTCAAATTATCTGTAAGAGGTACATGTAGGTAAGGAGGTTTTATATAGAACCTTCTATATAAAACCTCCTATATAAAACCTCCTTGATGTAGGGTAGTCAGTGAGATGCAGTATGAATAAATGGTCACCAGGGGGCACTGCTTAACAGCAAAAACTGCCTAAAGCACAAACAAGAGACAAGCAGCAATTTGCCATTATTTGCTCTCTGATGTGCTTGACAGGGACTTGTCGAGATTATGGTGTCACATCACTGAGGATGAACTGGACTGATTATTTTGACAATAAAAATGAATAAGAAATGTGAAGCTCTGAAAAATCCTTACAATGTTGTTATGTATATTAAAATGCTCTGAAGTTGCTATATCCCAATTATGTCCAAGCTGTCATTTCATTCTCTATAATATATTAAATAGACTAAATATATCAAGATGATACTAAGTCAACTATTTGTCACCTCTCTTTCCAAGACCCTGAAAAATCTAAATTCAAGAACTGCAAGGATGAATTAGTACCATTCTGCTGGAAACCTTACTATTCAATAGCATCATCTAAACATCATTCTGCTGCCTAGGAGAAAATGCAATCAAGTGCGATTGTCTGCTGCCCTATCCTTGAAGTGTGTCCTCTGATGGGGTCAGTTCCAGTAATCACTTCTGCAGGGGCTGGAACAACTTTCTATCATCTAACAGACGTGTGTAGAATGTTGTGAAACCAATATTGATTTGCTGGCCCAACATGCATGAAACTTGTAGCCTCTAGAAAGAGTACCATATATACCAGAGGGGTTAGTGTGCAACTGTAGGTGTACAGTTGGCTGCATGTACACCTATAGCGGACTAACTCCTCTGTCATGTTATCTGTCTATTTTGGCCAATTTCTACTCTTTGCAGCCTGATAGAGGCTAGAAACCTTGAGGATATATTCATTCCTCCATGCATCAATCCATCCATCCATCCACCCATCTATCCATGCATCTATCTATCTATCCATCCATCCATCCATGCATGCATTCATCTACATCCATCCATCTACGCCAATTCATCCATTTCATATCCCTCCATCCATCCTAAAATGCATGCATATACATATCATTAATGCTGTACATATGCAAATTACCTAATAACTGATCTTTCCCAATTACCATTAGTCCTTATTAAAATGGGAACAGAGGTGCAACTTAATCCTGTTTTATCTACAAGCAGTTCTAACGACGACCTTATCAAATTTGTATGGATCACAGTTGGTGTCTTTATTCTACACCCATTATCAAGCTAGACACATCATTTGCCGATACAGAATACACGTATCAGTGGCCTGAGAAAATGGGTTATCAGAATGGTCATGCACAATTAGAGGGTGATTAGTACACTGACCTCTGATAGATCATCCACATCATCTCCCTTGTCAGAGATCATCCTGGCTTGTGAAGAAGACACAACTGGATCCTAGATGAGCGCCTGGACTTAGCGAAGACACAGCTCGATCCTAGATCGGCGTCTGTAAGTGAAGTCACTGGATCATCAGCTTCTGGGCTAGTGAAGACACAGCTCGACCCTAGATCGGCGTCTGTAAGTGAAGACACGGCTGGATCCTAGATCGGCGTCTGCTTAGTGAAGACACGGCTGGATCCTAGATCGGCGTCTGTACTCGTGAAGTCACTACCTACTTGTCCACTGTGTAAACCTGTATGCAGAATTTAAAAACACGCCAAGCTTTAATGATGTGTATGTGCAGTATTATATAAGCATACCCTAAGTAATTGACTGTACTGCATATCAGTAATTCATTTCACGCAGAAAAAATCATGTTTTTCTCAAGTCGTGACTCAATTTAATGTGTAACTGTTGCAGAGTCTTGTCCTAATAATTTCTTACCTTTACACGTGCATTCTACTGGGAGCACGTATAATGTAGGGTAAAAAAAAATCATCAAAGGTTTATTTCCATGGTTGTCAATCAAACTCGATAACCATTAGGGAAACCAAGACCTGTGCCTGCATATCTAGTTATGGTAGGCACTGGGTAGGCAACTTGATTATTGTCTGGTAACTGAAATGCATACAGAATCTCAAACATACAGAAACACAATCATCACCATCACAAAAGGTAACATTTACTGTGCAGAAAATATCACGAACCTGGAAATGCTTCTGGTTCAGAATATTACTCTGCCTGACTGTCAAAACTGTCATAAAGACTCATATCTAACACATGAAAGCGTGACATTAACTGGACAATATAGGTATTATTTATTACAGCCTCGGTCTAAGTGGCATTTCCTTTTTTGGCGTTCTGGTAACAAAGTAATCATAAGAGTATTAAGAGGAATAGCGCACAGCCTATTGTCACATTATAGGGATTGCATAGTGGTCCATTCAATATATATAATTGGCTTCATGTTTGTATGTGTGACAGCCCGGCCGGCACAGCGTATTTGAGAAAAACATGCTCTGCTATATTACACTACATGTATTTGCTGTAAAAGCAATAGTGTAATATCTTGCAACTGCATGTAGTCATGATGAATAAGCACTGTTTTCATCTCAAAAGTACTTCTTAGCGAACTGCAGTGCGAGTTTCCGAATCTGCTGCCATGTTCACTGTGATGTCATGCCCAGACAATTAACTCATGATCTAATCACCCTGCATCCAAAATCTCTGGCTGGTGGAATGATCTTTTGATGGTGCAATGTGCATGTAAATTGAATACTGCTATTATTATTATGGTTGAATATCATGAGAAAATGTAGTATTCTACTGATCGATGAATCAATCCTGTTTTAAAATAGCATAATGTACATTTAGGGAAATGTTGTTCCAACATGCTGGGCTGAGAAACAAGTCCAAGTTTTATTATTTCAATCCATCACTGCATGAACATCAACTCTGGGCATGACTCTCAAAACAAAGGAAAGCAATAACTGTGGGTTCTTATTACACTAGCTATATATTACACCTCGACAAGAATACCCCCTTCAGATGCAACCTGGGAATACAAGGGTCACTGTGGGGAAAACTCTGCTACATGTATTACATACTAAAAAGAGTCTGGTACAACTTAATAAAGGGATTTCATCCAGATGGAATGAATGAATGGATGGATGGATGGATGGATGGATGGATGGATGGATGGATGGATGGATGGATGGATGAATGAATAATGAATGAATGAAAAGAATAACAATGATAAGATGTCTGGTTGAATGAATTTACTGGAAAGGTACTATGAACCTGTGACCTTCAGCTCTACTTAAAGGTCACTTGAATAAGACTTGAACTGCTCAAGTACTGATTGAAAACATCTTGACCAGGACTCGACAAGTTCAACTGGTCCTTGAACCCACATCTAGCCTCAGTGCAAAAGTCTTGCTGTGATCTGACACTTAAGAACACATGGAGTAAGCAAAAGAAAAACAATGTCATAGAAGAAAAGGACGTTCATAATTCTATAATACAACATGTTGTTCTCACATGCAGTAACAGGATCTGACATTGATGGCACCTACAGATAAGGTATACACAAAACACGTTGATGAAGGTTAGACATCCAGGTAGTAAGATACGCCAAAAATAGTTACTCAAGCAACTGGATAAAATTTTGAAACAGTCAGACGTTTCAGACAGCATCGGCTGCTCAATTTTCATACACAAAACATGCTACATCAAACACCCCAGAAATGTTTTTGTTATATTGTCAATGGTTAGTAGGACAAATTGTAATCTAACGTTTTGTTCTTGAGTTGTGTTTTACAACATGATATTGGTCACTAGCCAACAACAGCCACAGACAGCTCAAAATTACAGGACGCTTTCTGACCAATAAATATATTTGTTGAACAAACCTACTGAAATCAAAACTCAGGAAAGGATTACTTCATACCAATTTTCAACATCCTTTGTTACAGACTTATTTTCACGTGTCACCCTTGAAAAGAACTCCTTGATTTTGCCAAAAAATCTGTGTCCAAGATGTTACACCATGATGGTTACAGGTAGTTCAGCCCTGGGGCAACTCCTGGAAAAATATCAGGCTAGGGATAGGCCAGAATTTAAAGGAGGGGCTGTGTGAACATATTTGTGACAATTTTTCTCTGAATCAGATAAAATATATGTATAGATCTAATGTTATTGTAAGAGAAGTGTGGAAGTCTATTGCACACCTCCTTTGATTTTTATCCCCAAACTGCTGCATATCTCAAATATATTACAGGCAAACCTGTACGGGTGACTATCTTTACATAAGGACCACCTGACCAGTGTGATCCTTTTTGGTGGTCCATTATATAATGTTTCCAATTGACACAGGTGTGACCTTGTGACCACCTGTCCACATAGACAAGATTTTATCAGTCTCCTAAGTGGTCTTCTTGTACAATTCAGACTGTATTATCAAAATGTCAAACACGAACAAGAATGCAAATCAATTTTCCCTGGACTACCATTGAGCACATAGCCTGGGTGCCATCCTATTTCTGCCGGGGCTCCTACACTTTAGGTGCCCTGGTAGAAATAGGATGGCACCCAGGCTATTGATCATGAGCACATACCATCACTTGCCCATAAGCCTTACAAAATAAGTTACATCTACATAATACCTGTGAGGAAGACTAGCGAATCTACATCCACCCCAATATTTCCATATGGCTGACATTGACCATGTTAATACCAGTATTATCATTTCACCCTAGCTCTATGACTGAGTACTATCAAGTAAATAGGGAACCAAACACAGCCAAATTACATACGCAACCAATATTTATGTAGTACCAAATCTTCTACCTTACCCACAAAGGTGTTTTCTATCCACACCACAGGCTGCCACTGTGAATACTGTGGTGACCTTGGCATGGGCACTGTGCCAATCTTACAGTTCAACCTGGCTCCATACCAATGAGATAGACTTGAACGTTAGGAACAAAGTTCACATGTGTGGTAATTATACAAGGCTAGTTGGAACACCTTGGAACAGGCTGGCACCAGTGGCACAGTTTTCGGACTAAGTGCTTTCTTAAAATGTTTATTGTGAAAGGGTGACTGGCTGTCCCAAAAAATAACAATTTTGAGAAACATCAAGGAAATGGGATGGGGAGTCTCTAGTCATTCCATGCACAATGAAACTTTGTGAATGTGCACTTAGTTGGGTCACTGTCAAGTTGTCCTCAAACTTTCACATTTTGCTTTTTCTGTATCATCTGAACTTTTCCAACAAACATTTCTTCCGATGGTGCAAAAATATATTGAATTTTTCCATCTGGAACTTTGTAAACATTGACTAAAATTTGACTTTGACATTTCTGCATTTCTTGATTTCTGTGCAAAACCCACTGAAAGACCTTGGCAACCAATTAAAACAAATTTTAGTCAAAAAGTTTCACTACCAATTGCAACAAATGCACTCAATGTTACTTAATCAAAACAATTTCTGACTGCAGAAACAAATTTCTTCACATCAAGAAAGGGCACCCCAGTGATTAATGTGATTCATTGTGACGTTTTTATTGTAAACACCTGTTGAAAAGTTACTTATTAGTTATTACCCTTGGGAAACATTCTTGTTGGTCCTCACAGACCACCTCAATGACTTTAGCCACTTTCATGCATGTCAGACGTGTGTTGCGATGAATTATTTCATTGACAGATAAATCCCTCAACGAGTTAAGATATCATAAATTAACATTGTTTCATCCCCTGAATTTTACACCTCTTGCATCTAGTCGTTAGAACTCATTGTACATACATACTTTGTGCCCACCCCACCCATACATTGAGCAATTTGTCCCGCAGACCTTAGATAACCAAAGAAAAATACAATTCCTTGATTGATAAATCCCTTGATCAGTTCTGATATCATACATGTTCAGACAGTCCACCCCACCCATATATTGAGCGGTTTGTCCCGCAGAAAGTTTAGATAAACAAATATATAAGAGTTTCTATTTCTTTTTCTATAAATGGTAACATAGACATGTAAATCAAATTACATGAAAACAACATATACCAACAATCAAACAATAACAACAGTAAACTGACTCAAAACTGTTGTGGATTACGTGCCCTTGACCACGTTTTATCCACGTGGAACCGTCATCACCAAAAAACAACATGTATAAGGTCGTCAAAAAGGGGCGGGAAAATGTGAAAAACTCGCTTCTATCAATCGATTCTTGATGAATAACGTAACAAATATTTGCGCCAAATATTTTTGCACCGCTTAGATTTCTTAACTCCGTACTAATCATATCGTTAATTGGCTCGGTAATGATAAGAAAGTCTCATTTTGACAACTAACGAATCAAGCCTTCATTTTCTAAGTAACAAAATGATTACACGACGTTCTACTTATTGTACACTAATGATAAGATGTTCGTGATACATATGTTACTAACCTAACTGATAATTTACACAAATAAAGGATTTCTAGTAACGTAGAGCTAACGGTTCCAAGAAATGAGGAAAAGTCACCTGAGCCGCCCTCTGGTCACGTTGTGAATGGCTGACTGTTTGTGAAACTTATTGGGAAAGCCCTTTGTTTCACACAAACATGCCTGAGTGATTTTGATCAGATTCGGCTAAGAATTGCAAAAAATCACATCATTTTGATATCATTTAAAATAATATATTGTGTTAAAAATATAAAATAGATAGAACCTTTGTGTTTGAAACAAATTATATCAATATTATGCAAATAGGAACAGGCATTTAGCTGATAGAATCTTTAGCTAGCTCAATTTTCAATGTACAAGAGGCGCCGACTATCAATTAAAAACAGTATTGCACATGACGCAATTGATCACAAGCACATTGTGACGTGACCTTCTCACTTGAAGATTCTGATCATCACAAAGGTTTATGTCGGAAAATCTCGGCTTCAATCTCCTAACAGGCCCCAAAATAACAAAAATTTCTTGAGAATTTACATCAACAACTGAACAAACAAAGAGTCTTTCCTGGACTTTCAATCATTTTTCTATTTAAGATTTTGGCGGGAAAAGTTAGCTTCCGATGCAGACTCCTCCCGGCTGTTTTCTTTTTCAAGTTACAGTTTTTAGACTATTACTTTTTTTTTTCTTATTGCTGGCCGGGAAAAAAATGTAATAGTATTAAAACTGTAACTTGAAAAAGAAAACAGCCGGGAGGAGTCTAGCTGCATCGGAGCTCCTTGATCGGAGGCTAGGCCTAGGGAAAAGTTGTAACATCCATGACCATAATACCGCCACTAATCATAATACCGCCAAATCTAAAAAGCGATGAATTTTAAGAGATCTACTGGCGCAGCAACAGTGATTTCCGAGGTATGCATACATCAGACATCAAGGTGTTTAATACACTCTAAAAAAGGTCTCAATAACGTCAGGCATTCGAAGACAACGAGGACAACGAGGTCAAATGTTTTCGATCCCTTATCATGGCAGGCTAGCGCGTCGTGGGAAGAACATATCATCACGCCATCGCACGTTGTTCACTGGATTTGCATAGAATAATCGTACGTACTTCCAGCTCAAGACGATTATTTAAACAACAGCAAAATAAAGTTCCTTTTACTGGCCTTCAACTCGTGTAAAAGTGTGATCTGTTGTCAAGAACGGCTGTTATGATAGTGGATGTTATCTCTTCAATGATCTTCACTGTTCAACGTGATCCTCCGTCGCTAACTTTGAAATCCTTGATATACCTATAGCGTTTTATACCGTCTGAAGTCAAGCGTTTTGATAGTTTTCCCACATAAAGGTCGGGAAACGTAAAAATTATTGGCTCCATTCCATTTCTTCTCACCGTGTATGAACGCCTCCTAGTGGCTTGATGAAAACACTGCACTGAAGACAACCAGTCGCCCCTCGCGGTCATGGCATGCATGCCAATAGGATCAAGCTCGCGTGTCTGGATTACAGATGAGTTGACGTGAGAAACAACACATCAGAAAGATAATCCGGAAGTTTGAATGACAGCTGCATAGTGGTCTGGTGTTGATATCACCTCTGTGTGTGGATGGCCAGGCAGGGACCTTAGGTGACGAATAACTGCCAATAAACCATTACTTTATGTCCTCTAATACATATCTGCCTGTTTGTCTGTCTGTCTGTCAAGCTATTAAAAGTAGACTTGTGACAATGGGAAAAGAATACAGCTACCTGTATCAGTGTGATTACCTGTATCAATGGATTTATTTCATCAAAATAGAATAGTGGAACCTATCGCATCTGTCACTGATAGGTGATGACATCAGATTGTATTCCCCTGCTGTGGCCAATGAAAAGAGCAGTCTCATAAATCTTATATTGGCTAGTTGTTATATTTGTCCTTCAGGACACTGAAAGTCAGACCGAGTGTAACATTGTTGCAGGGCTGTCTCCAGGACTGAAAAACAAAAACATATAGACGTCATCAGACATTCAAATCATGCTCCTGAGTTGCAGCACATCATGTGCCTATGAATTTGAACGTATTCTTCGTCATGTATTTGTAACATGACCAGAATCTATTTCTACTTTGAATACGTAGACACCAAAATATCTGAATGAATGAAAGACTGATATCTACCCCCTATGCAAGAAAAACATTGTGACCAAATGTTCATGGGCAATTTGGCAGAATGTCTGAGTAAATTTCTGTGTCATTGCCACTGTAAAAACTACATGTACGTAAGATATCTGATTGCATGATTTACCCTCACCTTTTCATAAAACACACGCACATACACACATACATATGCATGCACATACACAGATGTGCACATACACACATACACCAAGGAGGTTATATTCTGCCTATAACCTCCTTGCATAAACACAAACACAGAATATGGCAAGAAACAACTGCTGGGTCCCAGGATACATTTTATTACTCATTGTTGAACACCTGACAACCATAAAGAGAAACAATTTAACAGAATAGTTAAAAGAAATTATCTTACATTCTACTTATAATTGATAGAATAGTTAAAAGAAATTATCTTACATTCTACTTATAATTGATAACCACCTAAAAATGAATTAAACTAAAACTAATATTCATACAAACTAGTTTGGTCACAAATATACACCCTTGTCCTGCTATAATAATGTCTAAGATGATACATCTTGACTATGTAATTGAATACAGAGAAAAACAAAAAACATTCTAAACTCACACCTCTTTGATTTCCTTGGTTCATCATTAACATATGAACAAGTTGCTTTCAGAAGGTGCCTCGTTGTTCCACAGGTGTGTCCACTGGTAGTACTTATATTCATTCAATAAAGCATATTGATTCCTATTTGTATCCATCAAGATCTTCATTCCTTTCAATTTACAAGTCATTTGTTCTTGTGGTCCAACACTTTTGGTCATTATCACTCATTTCTGATACAGGTAGCTCTATCATTTTCCCATTGTCACAAGTCTATGTAAACATTGACTCTTACTGAAAATCATGCAACATTGGAAAAGGTGACGATAAGTTCCAACTCCAAGATGAGCTAGAATGTTTGATTGATTTATATGACTATGTATGAACTTACAAACAGCAACACATGTAAGGTACATTTGTGTGTCTGACATATTCAGCATCAATACTGCCACAGTTCACAATTCTAAGGGAATGCATAGCATATGGGGATGCAAACACCCTTCACACTGGCACAGGGTAAGATCTTTACTATTTATATTTTCAAATGACAGAGACACGATGCCTGACAGCTAACCAACTTTTCAGAAATCATCAATCCATTGATACACTGCTATGGTTTTGCAACAGAAGTCCATTTTTGCATTTGATCCTTGAGATTTTCATTGCCATGAATCATAAGTCCTGCAGTACCAGTTAAGGTGTTAGGTGGTGCTTATGCAGTGTAAGCAGGCAGCACACCCATGTTCTTCCTGAGCTGCTCAAAGAAGATAAAGGTGAGGATGGTGTGGGGTCCGAGCCGCACGAATGCTGGAACAAACCCCTTGAAGAACCCGAATGGACCCACTTTGCCGATATCCACTGCACACGCCAAAATGCTAGAGTACTGCCCTGGCGCCGCATTCATCAACCGCGTTTTCATCACATCCACGGGCTGCGTCATCGCCGTCGCTACGCCGCCAGCGAGGAAGCTAGCCGTGAAGTGAGTGACGATGTTGTCCTTCATGAAGCTCGTGGAAAGGAGCATCTGCTTGAACTGGTCGTAGAACGCAATCTGTCCGACTGTCACGAGAATCGCCCTGGAGGACGCCATCGTCACACCCGAAAACAAACCCTTCACTCCCTCCTCCGCCACGACACACCTCCATCCGTGGAACACGTGCCTGTAGTTCCGCCTCAACTCCGGTGGCAGCTTCATGTCGTTCTGCATCCTCACGTTCACCATATCCGCCGGCGTGCCCACAACTCCGCCACAGAACCCTCCCAGCGAGGCCAGCATCACCTTCTGGTAGAACGGCAGATTCGCACCACCTGAATGTTCTGATAACTTCTGCTTCGCAGTCTCATAGATGGCAAACCTGGTCATGGAGTATGTCAGTTGTCGCATGACTGACGCTGTGATCCCGTTGTACAACCCAACAATTCCATCTGCCTTCACAACTTTCACTCCCATCTGCAGCAACCCAAACTCCTTCTGCTGTTGAGTTTGCAAGTGGACTTTGAGCAGGTCCAGTGGGTGGGTACAGCAGGCCGCCATGGCAGATGCCACGCCCCCAAAATACCATCTTCCGATCTTCTTAGCTTTCAGTTCTTCACTATCGGAAAATCCCAGAAACGTCATGGTGGACAAGCTCACGGAGGTATACAGAGGATCAAGGCTAACCAAAGTCTCTTGTTTGTCTGATTAAACAGTCTTACAACACAGGGTGACAGCACATGAAATCCAGTTCAAACAAGCTTGCGCTGGAAAAGTCACGACTTCCGTGGTGAAATGACGTACTTGTATCGGCTGGGTTAAACTTATGTTAAACTTAAAAGGCAGCAATCATCGTGAGTCAGCAAAACACTTGACCTACACTGCGCAGCCCGGTTTCCATGGAACAGGTGACGATCACGTTTGGCGGAGCATGGAGTCCTGAGGGAATAGTAGTCTAGAATCCGTGCAGACAGGCTCGACAGCAAGCTGGATGATAATTCAAATAAAAATTTGAATGGTGGGGAGGGGGGCGCGTGTCTTGTGACGTGGCGTGGCTAACGCTAACACAAAGCTTCCTACCTCCAGTTGCAGCGTGGGTAGCACTGAGCAGCTAGACACGCCTGCAGAGGTTAAATATACAACGTCTGCAAGAAAAAACGACCTTTGAGCGAAGCTTGACGTGACCTACGTGACGTACCCAGCTGACATGCGGGCCGTGAGACAAACAACCCCAGAAACAAGATGGCGGATGAACTCTGGTGACCCCACGAGGGGCGTTTCCCGCGCGATTTTCCAAATAAGGAAGTTCTGGGAGGTGGGTTACAGTTACTCAATTCTCATTGGTCAGTCATTACGAGGCTTGGACCAGCCCCCAAGGGACCCCCCAACAAAGATGGCCGCTGAATACGAAAGGTGAGTGGTGCGTCGTGTCTTGCTTACGGTTTAGTCCCGTTTTGCAGCACTTTTCGTGGGTAATACCTGCAAAGAACTATATCTGAAAGTGTTGGCAGTTACTGAGATGCGACTATAGAGTCTTTAGTAGATGTGGTGGAATGTTAGAGGAGTAACGAGCTCAGATATACGTGGCCAGTTTCGGCGACGGTCCTCGGATCGCATAGAGCTCAGCCAAACTTCTGCTCGTTTCGTAAATGATGTGGTTTTGATGCTTAAAAAAATTCCTGAAGCTACAGGAAGTCTCGGCTGGGAATTTCCCATGTCGTAATAGCTTTGCTCTGTCTAAAGTAGTAGACACTGACGTAACAGTGTGACCCTGTGTCCGTGGAAACTTCCAGTTTTGGCTTGCTCTGACGTACGACGCAGGATCATGTATCCCGCTAAGCGCTTGTTTTAGGGATCAGCACAGTTTGCTGCCAACTTTGTGTTAAACATAACTAGAGAAACCTTACATGTCGACACGATGGCGCAAATGGAGCAGACTCTGGCCATGCAAAGCCCGCACTCTTTTCCTGATCTAGTTAGAAGGGCGGCACGGCTTAGCCTCCGTTGCAGTCCTTTTCCCCCGCAGCGTGTTTTTTTTTTCAATTTTTTTTGGGGGGGGGGGGGGGCGCCACGTATCTGCTTGGGATCCCGTATCCGCCGTGCCTCTGTGTCCGCTATAGACCCTGTGTCCGCTGCTGGGGAAGGACTGCGTTTTGTCGCTTCCAGCAAAGGCCCATCAAAAATCACTTATCACCATTGCCATGGATGTGGGAACTTCCCGTAATAAACACGGCCAGCGCGGGGAAATCTTCATGCCCCTTTGAGCAGCGACAACGTTCTAACGGTTGCCGGGATGTCTTTTCAAAACACGACGGACGGACACCTAAATGAACGAACCTTTCGCATTTTTTCCTTCGTACATCCATCAAAGTTGCTATAATGATTTTGTGCTTTTCGTGCAAGGAAACGTGGCTCAAACATGTCTCAAAAAGCGTGAGAAAGCTGCAATACTTTCTCCGCGCACGCTGCGCTAGACAATGGCCGATCATAATCTAACCCCTGACCCTTTGTTGTCTTCTCTGTCGTATAAGAAACACTCTAATTATAAGATCTCTTAGCTACGACGGCTGAATCCACAGAAGATATCAGCAATAGAAAGAAACATCAGGCCACATTTCAGACAATTTGTAACTCGACTTTGAAGACAACATGATAATCATTTGCAAGGAAGCATGCGTCACTTCACGTGGGCTTTGTGCAACGTAACATTTGAATTGCTTCTCGTGGTAGTGTGAATTACTTCTCCCGGTAGTGTTAATTACTTCTCGCGGATACATTAATTGCCTTTGCTGGAAGCGACAAAACGCAGTCCTTCCCCAGCAGCGGACACAGGGTCTATAGCGGACACAGGCACGGCGGATACGGGATCCCAAGCAGATACGTGGCGCCCCCCCCCCCAAAAAAAAAAAAAAATTGAAAAAAAAAAACACGCTGCGGGGAAAAGGACTGCAACGGAGGCTAGGCACGGCTAAACAAACTCCCACCCGGCTTTTTACGGTCGAGTGCTGTTCTAGATAGACTGTACATGTTTACATACATGTTTGCTCTGCTGAACACAATCAATACGACATTCTCTTCAGGTAAAGGCCATTGTGCCGTCCTGTGCAAGGAACCCGACGAAACACAAAGTCTCGTTCATTACCAGCCTGTATTCTGAAACTGGGATGTAAAATATGGCTTTATCACTCACCATTATAAACATCTTCTTACTAACAGTTATACCTTATAGATCTTATGTTTCTAGTTGTGGCATTTATGGATTTATTTTGTATTGCTCAAATGAGTATTGTCAAAGCAGGACAGCTGATGATTTGATTATACAACATAGTAACATGAGTAACATGAGCCAACTCGCTGTGGGGCTTTAACCTTTACAATGTCATGGCCGACTAGAACTGGTTTGTCTTAATAATGATAGTCCTGTGACTGTAGGGAGGCAGTCCTATTTATGATAAATAGCTGTATTTTAAAGATAAATACCTGTATTTAAGTGGAGATAAGCTGTATGACTTGATTAATGGCAATTTGTGGAGAAAATATTACCTACTGTAAAAGTATAAAATACTTTAACAACCTTAACAACCTTAATACAATACCCATCCTCAGTATGCGACAGGTGTCCTACTTCATAAATCTTAAGGGGGGTCCTGTGTTCTTGCTCATGTCACCTTATGTTAGTGCCAGTCATTTCTTGCATGACACAAGCAAGGCCTTAGTACAATCTAAATATGTACTGTTTATTGTTGTCCAGTTTAGTGACACCCAGACCCTGTCACTATTCTTGACAGTTCACTCAATGTTTCAGTTGCAGACATGCTTTTCAGGTATAGGTGGGTTTTGGTGTATTCAGGGAAATGTAAGAAAACTGACACCACAAAGAGGAACTTTGAGTAACCCTTAAGCAAAGAACAGGTGACAGATCTCCAGCTGTGAGGTTAATTATCATAAAAGATGTACCACATAATGGTTGATAGGAACCAAAGATACAATGTCCTTGATAGGAACACAGCAGTTGCTAGAACTTTTTGACAGGTAGTTAGATTCAAATGCAAATCAAATTTTAGTACTGATTAAGAAAAAGTCTTCTCAATATGTTGAGTTATCTGTGAGCCAGCAACAGATTTGAGCTACGGGAACTGCTCAATTATTTTGAGGCTTTTGTGGTGGGCGTATGCTATTATCATTATTGAAAAGCTGTAATACCAGAAACCCTGCCAGACAGACGTCGACACTGCTTAAAACGTTAGCTGACCTGTAATAATAAGAGGGTAGAATTATGTCGCCAGGTGTCTGTAACTCTGCCACCAGTATCTAGAACAATAGGCAGCACTTTTGGGGTCAGCAAATAGCTGTTTCTTCATCACAGTTCGTGAGAGCAATGGACCAAAAACTCAGATATACTGAAAAGTCTATGTATGTTTTCAAGCCTTTCTATCTGTGGTAACATCTACTTACGGAAGTAGCTCATTGACCTGTTGATAATAGCAGCAGATGGCAGCTTTATAGGAACCAGGTCAGTCTGCACAAAGGTTATTCATTGAAATAAAACAGTTAAAAGTCATTTAGGAAAACAAAATTTTAAAATCTGTTTGAAATTTTCCTTTTAAGTATGTGGAAGTGAAATGTATGTGGTATCAGCCCTGTTTCGTTCAGATAATCAGAAGATGTACTCTGGCTATGATCCAGCCATGTTTAGTTATAGTCCCAGCCAACTGTCGCTACCCTGCCACAACTGCTGGGTTTTAGTAAACTTAAACAAGGCTTACTCTCAGGTTGGCCTGACCTACATGTACAATGCAGACTTACGTGCTCCAGTAATCAATATATTCCATTTACTAGTAATCCCCTGTCAACAGTGCACAAATCCCCCTCTTAGCAGCCATGCAAAGGAAACGCTGCATCTCATTTTTCACTTCAGGATCGCCCCAAACTATGTTCTGTCTATCAGGTCTAGATCTATATGTATCTTTCTTCCAAACGAAGGTACCACTTGCCACATTTTATTAGACATTGCATTATTTCTTATCAGACATTGCATTATTTCTTATCAGACACTGCATCTATATGCCTGGGGCATTTTGTCTCTGCCTTGAAAGAAAAGGTACACGTAGGAGGTGAAGGAATTAAAGACAGGCCCATACATTAGTTTGACTTCAATCATAGGATAATTGTGTTAGATGATACCGTCTTTAAGATTGCATGTAAGATGATGAGTAGAAATGCACTTGCGTGTTTTTGTTACTGATTTCTTCCTAGTGACAGTGTTACTGCATTTTTCATAGTCCCTAGCTTTGATGTCATGAAATACAATAATGTTTGGAATTTCTTGATTGAAAACACATTGCAGAGTTCCCCAGTGGTCCAGATTCCCTCTGAGAGATTAATACCTGGGGTTGAACTGGGGTCTGGACCTCAGGAGTTGCCATGGTAACTGTAAGGTGTTATATGGGGCTTGCAACCTCTGTAAGGTCAAATTCAGTAACTGAGTTCATGTGACTCTCTACATGTACCAGACCTGACATTTTATATCCATTACCTCTGTCCAACTTCATTTCTACCTTGTCCTCCCAATGACCTGGAGGTCAAGGGACTACCTAGGTAGATAGGTAGGTTGTTCTGCCTTGGTACCTTATTCCATGAACTGACGTTCATGATTTGGGAGTGGATGGGGTAGGGCTTGTCTGACCGTCTTGTGCAAAAGATTTGGGGGGGGGGGGGAAATCCTAATACAGGATCCTTATACATTTAAATCCTACAAATTCCTACAACAGATTCCTCTCAAACCACAAACCAGAAACATGTTGAGGGACACGTACACCTGATGAGAAAATGTATGGAGAATTCTAATCTACAGTGAATCAAGTACTGTAATGCATATAGTAGGCCCCCCTTTGTAGTCCTTAGTCAGGGATTGTAGCCAGTTGAGTGGTGGGAAAGCTGCTTAACAGTGACTTTTATCTCGCTGAGGAAGCACGATGCCACTGTTCAAGAGCATGAAAGGTTTTTGTGACCCTCAGCTATATCAGGAAACTGCTCACCCGTGCAGCTCTGGATGCTTTATCATGGTGGGATTGTACATTTCTGTGTACATGTACCTAAATTTGACAGCATGTTTACTCTTCTTCTTATCTGTGTTCTGCAACATGCATCATTAAGGGACATCCGTTTGCATTTGTCTGTTGTGTCTACATGGTATGTATATATCTAGTACATTATGACTGTTTAACACAATACTGTAAATGCTGAAAAAGAATTGTTGTTAATACCAAATGCACAAAAATCATATAATTATCATATCTGACTGGTTGAAACTGTCCTTGAAAGGTTTACAGCTTCGTAATCAGTCCTTGTAATCTGTGAATGGATAATTAAGTTATATAGGCAAGTCAATGCAATTGTTCCTGGGGCAAGGTTGTTTCAACAGAGTGATCAGAATGATATGTTCATTCACTTGCACAGCCAAAGTAACTTGGATCACCTACCTAATGGTATGTTCTGACTTTCATACGTAAGACAAGCTACATTTGTTCCACTTTAGTTTATGAAATTTGAAGTATGGTACTCCACAAGAACATTTAACATATGTAATTGCTGTTGTTGAATATACATAATCACAATTGGGTGTACGTATGTGATAGTTTTTGTAGAATGTGGTTGAACAGTACATTTGGTGCAATTAACCTCCCAAATGTCATGTGAGGTAGACCCCGTTCATACTAAATCGCGTAAATCGCGAAATCGCGTAAATCGCGATAATGTGGCTTAGTATGAACGCTCCAAATCGCATTTGAAATCGCCCGAAATCGCTTTCCGCGAAACCACCTCCGGAGGTGGTTTACTCGCGATTTGCCTGCCTTCCGACTTAGTATGAACGCTCGAAATCACCTTGATGCGCGTTGGGCGCTTTACTTTCCATATTGACCCGGTCATGGGTCAAGGGGTCATCTGCAAATTCAGTCTTTCCGCTCATTATTCGATGTTCATCATCTACCTCCTAGCTTGTTGGTATATTACGCCGAATGCGGCGAAAATATGTCAGAATCGGGCGGCGATTTTGGCGTATGGAATGACGAAAACGCATGTACTGATGGCCATCTTCGGTGATGTGGGGATTCAGAGGAAACTCAAGGGATCCAACCGAAACCAGAGCGTGTACGCTGAAGTGGCGACTGCCTGAGTTGGCCAAATACGCGAAAACATGGAAGTAATGCCGCACTATTAAAGGTAAAAAAACTCAAGATGAAGTACAAGAAGGTCATTGAACACAACAGTAACAATCGAATAACGCGTCCGCCGATGATCAAGCTGTTGGACGCGATTTTACAACTCGCGCTCGTTCGACCCCTGGTGTGAAGGAATGCGACTCAGGGCGATTTCGCGATTTCGCGATTTGCGCGATTTAGTATGAACGGGGTCAAAGTTACAGACATGCCTCCTGTTGAGAGGTAAATCACCCAGGGACAGAGTTGCCAGTCTGGTAATTACGTTTCCATCCCCCTGACTAGCAATAAGGACTGTGGTAAAAGCCTAGCCTCCACCAGGCCTTCCTACAGTGGTACGGATTCTACGATCCCGCAAAAAATGATAATTGGCCAGGAGAGTCAGTCCATGATAAGGTAACTTGTCCACTATGTCTAGTATGTGACCCTGGTTAGCCAAATGGTACCCAAATTCCCTTGGCAAATTATTCAGTATTCTCTTTGTTAGTCAGGTAGTCAGCCTGGTAGATAGTGGAGAGTAATAAAATCCATGGAAGCAGGGCTGTCTCCAGCTTAAATTTTTTGTCTGTCTCACTCATTGTTTAGAGGGGGGTGTACATGTACATGTAAGGAGGCCATTGTGTGCTTCCCCAGAAAATTTATGAAATCCCAACCCTTTGAAACGCTAGTATTTCACACATTTTGAGAGGCAAATTTATTGAATTTCATTGTGGAATCCGTCATTTTCATCAATTTCATGTTATGCAGTTTTTTTGGACGGATGGGGTGACACTTTTATCAGTCCCAGTAAGCGTAAAAGGAGTATGGTTTTTCCAAAGTGCCTTCTTGAACAACGTGCAAGATATCAACCTTTAGACTGTTTGTGTTTTTTGTACTTATTGATGGCATTGCTTTAATTTTTTGCTGACCTAAGCCATTGTATTGACAGATTGCTGCCTATGCTAGACATAGGATTATAGCACCAACTAGGCACAGCCTCACTACTCTCAATGGGTACCTACTGGCTGAACTTCAAGGTGAATATTCAAGGTGAATATTATGTAATGAACCTTTACACCAGTTCAATCAGACCATCAGAGAGAGGACCAAGATTCCCCCAGTGACCCCACCACCACCCTTGTGCTGGTGATTTATCCCCCAGTCTGCCTAGTCAGTCCTCCATGAGCTAGTTTCACCCCAGTTTCACCCAGTCAGGGGGGCCAGTTGGCTGTAAATATCCCTGTCCTGGACACAAAGGTGATGGGGTCACTGGAAGGACATCTCTCATGGTCTGCTTCAGCTGACCTGTGGGTGACACCGGACCATAGAGCTGGCCCAAGTGTCTTGGAAGATGCTAGTTTTGGATTGCCTTGTAAAAACCTTACCCACGAACTGTACATCAAGGAGATAAAAGATTGCACCAGGAGAGAGATCATAAGAGGAATGGAGGAACCCATGGATATGCTGGAAGCATTCTTTGTATTGATTTGTGTGCAGCTGTTTGGCAAAGATGTATGGCACTACTGCAGTGGAATGTCTGAGTACAAGCTGTTCTATTGATTCCAGTATCAGGAGAATTCTCTTTTCTACCATCACACAACAACACGCCAACAATGCTTAGTGTGCTCCTGTAGAATTGATGACTACAGGCCTGTTGAAACTTATAACCGGTGGGCATATGTAGATGTATGTATGTAACTACATCATCCCTTTAAGATTTATTATCGTGTGCTATTTTCAGCTTTTGGGTGCCTAATAAGAACATCCCTGACATACAGGTATTCTTCAGTATTTTTGAAAAGTCCCCCCAAATTTGTCCCCTCTAACACACTGAAGAACATTCAAATGTCCTGATATTTAGTCTGTAAGTTTTGTTACAAGAGATAAACTTTATTTTGTCATACTCAACCGCACCATCAGCCTATGGTCAGCATTTGCAGCTTGTCAGTGATTGATTTAAAACAAAGTTGCTGTTGCCTTTCTGTGTCAGACATAACTGACCTTGGTATTGGCTTTGTGGCCTCAAGAGTTCCAGATATTTTGAGAATCCAATTGGTGATTTGTCAGAACAATACAGGGTGCTTTTATGATTGTAATAGTTTCTTTCTTCATTTATAATGTTGATTCCAGTACCTCAAAGAAATCTCTCTCAAAGAAATCTCTGCCTGACCTTTCTATGTATCATGTTTTTAATAAAATAAATAAATTAATGCCTTTTACCCCTCCTCCAAAACTAGATGTCCCACCAAGGCCAGCAAATTGTAGGCTATCTCGTGAGGATCTGTTTCATCATCATCAGTCGATGTGCTTATGCGCCATCAGTCTTGAGAAAAGAGGCAATGGTAGAGCAAAATGATTGCTTTCTGCTATAAAATAGTCCATAGTCTTTTACTACCTTAAGAATCTAAAATGTGTTAAACAATTCCAATTTAGAACCCGGCCATCTTTCCTCAGCCAATCAGGAGCGTGCATTTCTTGTGACTAAATCCACATAGTGTGGCCTCCCAAGCTGTAGGGGTGTACTAAGTAACGAATAAAATGACTAAGTTGGAGACGCCCACCAGTAGGTAAAGTTCCATCAACCTGATTGAATAAAAGTGTGGGCGTCTCCAACTTAGTCAATTTATTCGTTACTTAGTACACCCCTACCCCTTGGGAGGCCACCAGGGCCTGACCCAGAAAGGTGCCAGTTTTTGTTTTCTTATAATTACCAGTAACACACAAGGCTGGTCCCACCACCACAGAGGTGCCAGATAATTTGTCACGGTCTGGTCAAGAAGGCTCTACATTTCAATTTCTTCCTCTTGTATTTCACCTCAAACACCTTAAAGTCAACAAAAATGCATGTCTTTTTTAATATATGTATTTATATTATTTGCTTCGGAAAGACAATCGGGTTCTAAAATAGTTAGATCCCGAGATATGGGTTTCTTAGTGGATTTGGTACTGCTCCGCCCACCCTCGGGAGTTTCCTCGCTGTTGTTATGAGTTTCCCCTCGGGAACCAACAACTCCTCGGGTGGGCGGAGCAGTACCAAATCCACTAAGAAACCCATATCTCGGGATCTAACTATTACTTGAAAGGATTTATACTGAATTAAACTGTCACCAGCAGATGTTGGCATGTAGTTTTATAACATGACACTACAAAGGTTAGAACACAGATTTCTGGATTACGTTTCCCAACTTCAGACATGTTCCTGTTTAAAGCTGTGCTAATATAACACCCTAGGTGCCCTTGGCATTGATATATAGTGGGTGGCAGAGGTGGTATGAGCTGGGTTGCCCCAGCACTGTGTGGGGGGAGCAGGTCTGCATATCGTATTTCAGTGCAAACATTGCCCCAACCTTGCTCCCCACCATTGGCGCAGTACATTTTCGTGAGTTTAAAGCATCGTTAATGACTAACATCCACAGTCAGTGGGAATTTTCAAAGCATGTCTTTGAGTGTGAGTATTTTTGCAGATTATTTAACGGGCTGAGAATAGATATAGCCTTGTAGGACCTGAATGTGAATCGTGATACTGGTTTTCAGTGCGTCACAGGACATACAGCACTCGACTATAAAGATGTCTTAACACTATGTAAATACTGTTGTAGCACTGCTAGCTAGGCTGGCAATACTAGATTCTTTTGATCTATAAAACGTATAAAGAGGCTTGCAGACAATCAATATCTACTCACACATAGACATCTCTAGATCTGTTTTCAAAATCCTATGATACAAACATTTCATTGCAGGATTGTTGGCAGTAAACTTGTCTCTGTACTGGCAACAATTTAGATGTCCGGGTTTGGGAAGGGGTGGTTTGTAGGCGTTGTCCCACATGAGATAAAGCATTGGCAGTGTGGGGCTCTCCCATTGGTCACAGCTGTAGCCTGCCATGCTACGTTTGGCTGTGGACTTTGCCCTCCTATGTTGGCAGAAATGTTAGCAAAGTCCCCTGGCTAGATCTGGGTTCATATCCTACTGCTTCCCAGGGTGAGTTGGGGTGACTCGAGGAAGAGATGAAAAGAGTTGGAATATTCTAGCCAGCTGTAAGAATGGGGTAGACCTTGAACTTGAATATTATGATATAGCGTGTGTTTGAATGTTGTGTACATGTTTGTAAAATTGGACTTCTTCCAAGAAGAGCCTTGCCAGATGGTGCATTACTTTGACAGACTTCTGCATATATAAGCTGCTATAGAGTTATATACTCTATATTCTGATATAGAGTCAGACCAAATTCCATTGTACCTGCAGAGCAGACTAGAATTTTGAGGGTTATCAATTAATAATTGGTAATCAAAAATGTCTTGCATATTCAACAGTCGAAGGGATGAAAACAAACATAGGAAAAAATTATCTAAATTACATGGATTTTCTCTGCAGGTTCAATGGCTTCAACATCATGACCTTAGTTTCATGACAACAACCTGCTAGCAAAGGAGTTTGGACGGCAGGACACAGCGAGACTTTTGTGAACTCTTTAAGGACAGTTATGGAGCTGGCACATAGCTGCCTACAGTGCTGATGGCCAGACGAGGACCGGTGCGTTACTTCTTTTGTGGCTGTATTGCGACATCGCTGACATGGGCAGTCATTCTGATGCTGTACTGGAATGGAGACGTACAGAGTGGAAACACAGCAGTGCCACAGGAGGGGAAGTCATTTGGTGGGAGGTCAGTTCTTTTTGTCCAATATTTCTTTCTAGAAATTATGATAGATTTTTCCTTCATCTCGCAATGCAATCTCACAGTGTTACCGGTAATTACAAATCATTGTCTTACTCTTAGAATCTCTCAGTAGACATATTTGAGGGTTTCTTCAGTGCTTCTCAAATTCAAAATTAGTGGTTCTTTTGTAATGTTTGTGGCTTCACAATGTTTTTAATGTTTCTCCCATTACATGTCATGGTAGTGGATGCTACCTGAAAAGTCTGACCGTTTCGAAAATCTTATTTGAGTAACTGTTTTCTTGCCTTTCTTCTATTAATCTTTATAAACCTTACTTCTATTCATCATTCTACTTTTTTAAAACCATGATTGACTGAAACTGTCCCAAAGAAACTGAGCCCATTCGACCTCTCTATTTTCTTCTTGCCTCCCAAAGAGCCAATCCAGCCATTGATCTATAAATCCCCTGGGAAAATAGTAAGCCCAGAGAGCCAAGATAACAGTTACCTTATCACACACTGCATGCACTTAACATTCACATCGGCACACTGCTCACACAAGCTAATCATCTTTCAAGTCAGGTTGTTCAGAATCTAGTCAATGGCAAAGAATGAGAGCAACAGTGTGAACAAAGGAGAACTGAAAGGCTGCGTAGAAGATGACATGCAGTTAGAAGCGTTGACAGGTGGCTGGATTACTAAATATGCCACTGCTCGGCATAGTGAATAGTGCATCATAAACTTATGGTAGGATGGCCCACACTGAGCATGGGGAGGGGGGTGTCCTTATTTGTCAAGGTCAACAGGTCAGCTCACAGTTCCATGTACAGCCAACCCATGTTTAGGAAACAGTAAAACTTCTTCCATCTGTCACCTGACTTATACCGGTAAGAAGAGTTCAGGGAATAACAGTTTTGCAAGAACAGTTCAGGGAAGCTGATACCTTGCAGTCACCATTTCCATTCTTATGAAGGCACTTTTAGTGATAAGTTGTAAAATAGCACTGTAAATTCCAGAGCATTAAACAAACTGTAGAGGAAAGCTTTCCTGTGAACGTATAGATAACAACATCACAGGCTTTGTGCCCGGAAGATAAATGTATCTGTACCGCAAGGTAGTTACTGACACGGCTGTATCCCCGCTTCAGGTAATCATGAGTCGCCTGAGGCTGTTATTGCCAGACAGTAATGTACACGTAGGCGCAGTCTGTCTGCAGACATCCAATTCCTCTTGTGTCAGCATCAAGCGCTCTGAGTGGAATGCAATCATGGGGAAGAAATGGAATGTTTAGATAACTACATGTGTACGTGCGCAGTATCTTTTTTTGAAAATTGGCTTAGGGCTATTCTAGAAAATGTGAGGGGGAAAGGAGGGTTAAACTATCTTGGAATGTTAAGCATAAAAGTACGACGGATAAGACATATCCATAACTCAGAAAAAGAAACCAAGAAATTTCCAAACTTTCTTGTTCGGCGGCTCCAAGTCTAGACAGATTACCAACCATTGTTTATTTGTTTATTTATTTATTTCGATTTACCACATTTTGTGGAAGGATTGACATAACAGGTGGACTATCACCTTTTCAAGATGCCATCCCAGACCGGACTGTAAGATTTGGACCATCGCACATCAGGACATGCCCCTACTCTTTTTCGAAAGGTGTGGTGGGTTCTTTAATGTGCGCGGGGTGTGGCTCTCCCCAAACACGGGACCTCCATTTAACGTCCTATTGGAGGGACTTCCGTAACCCTGGATGGGCTAGGTACTCATTTACACATGAGTGAAGTGAGGAAAGTCATGTTAATTGCCTTTCCCAAGGGCACAACGTCGGGCGCAAGTCCTGAAATCGGACATGTCTCTGGGCACGACCCGGGATTAGATCCCGGGTCCCATTGTTTGACAGCCGCGCGCTCTACACTTGCGCCACACAACGCCACTTTGTACGAGCTATACTCCCTTGACTGGTCTATCTTGTATGGAGTGTGTTGAGAGAGACCTCAAAAGTGTGGATCCTCACCAGTATGCACCTGCTGGACAGAGCTGCCTGGAATCATATGCTTGGTGCAACGACAAGCCAACTGCTTCCCACCCCTACGTCAGGGACCCCACAGCAGTATGATCATATATCCTGGCTACTGCTACTACTTGTTCCTGATGCCTGTTTCACATTGTTTTGCCTCAGGATTCGGTTCCAGCCCAGAAGACCTCGTGTACAGGTGGATGAGGAGGAGGAGAATGACAGAAGGTTGACGTTCAGGAGTCATCAAGGTGCAGACACCACAAAACACAACAACCTGCCTCTCTCAGAACTAGGTAATCTTATACTTACATGTGTCTTGAAGTGTTGGGGATGTTTTCTGTCAGACTCGGTATAATCGCTGGTACTGGTAAATGATATGCATCCTGACTGAAACACATATTCTTTATTCTTCAAGGCATTGTAGTGGTACATGAGTTTCCCGCAGTGCCTTGAATTTTTGATATTATCCATAAGGGATGTTGCACGTTATTTTTATGTACACAGTGATCTATAAAACACTTAGTATCTATATAGTATGAAGTCTTAATGCTTAATGATCTTTGGGCTTGAACCTTTCTGCAAACATTTAAGCTGAAAAGATTCTACTTGGATAAATACCTTTTAGCTAACAGAAATAAAGCAATTACACTACAATGTGTGTTGCCTGTGTAATGCTTACATCTCTTCCTTTTTCTCCATTCAGGCCTCATAAAATCACCAGAGGACCAGGAAACTCGTGACATGGGCTACAGGAGACACGCCTTCAACCTTCTCATTAGCGACCGCATCGGCTTCCACAGAAACATTCCAGACACAAGGAATGACAAGTAAGGAACATTTTCTAATGTTTACTGCACTTGAAGCAAGGTAAGCCTCTATCTCACTGGACCCGCAGCATGGTGGCAACCACGCTGTGACTGAGTAATTTGACAGCACAGTCAACAAATTTCATTGATAGAAATCAAATCTTTTTACGCTTTGTGTGTTCTGTTGTCTTTTTAGTCATACTTGTACGTGTTTCATGATATTCCCATTATAAAGTCAAGGGTAACACAAGTCCAAGTTAGGATGCAGCGAGGTTGCCAATGTGCTGCGGGGCCAGTGAGATAGGGGCTATACCAACCTTTTCCATGTTAACTTTGGTGGGTATTGAAACTAGCCTGAGTACCAGCCTTTTTAGCTTCCATATGCTACCCAATCTCAGCTCCTTGGCCGGCAACGGAGCTTGGGTAGCTCAGCGGAGCTAGGGTAGCGGACGGAAGCTAAAAAGGCTGGCACTCAGGCTATATTGATAAAGTCAGTATATTGAAATTTGAACTGATAAAGGTAACAGTAGAAAAAAAAAAAACTCAAAATTACATCCTTTCACTCCCACAGGTGCCGAGGAAAGTCTTATCCATCCAGTTTGCCGAAGACGAGTGTTGTGATCTGCTTCTTCAACGAGGCGTGGTCCACCCTGCTGAGGACGGTACACAGCGTGCTGGACCGAACGCCCCGGGATCTGCTGCAGGAGATCATCCTGATTGATGACTTCAGTGATCAAAGTAAGTCACCAATCAGCCCAGGAATATTCGGATTCTCTGTCTCTATGGAAACCAGTCATCTCAGCCTCCAACATCGTGGTAACAGAAAGTGCTCAGTCTGACTATAATTGTTTAATGTTAGCACTTATGCATATAGATCAACAGGATTATAACGTTCCCAATTCTTCTGACTTAGAGGTGCTGGCTAACGAGCTTTAAGGGGCTTAACCAGTGGAAGGGCTGCTAGAAATGGGATATAGTCAGGCTACCCCTAACCTTAACTAGCTTTTAGAGCCTTCAATCAATCATTCGTGACTATCAGAGTCTGATGCATGGCAGCTACAGATATGCATAGCTAGGTCTCGCCAGGCTTGTGTACTCTAGGCACAGACCCTCCAGTCAGTTAGAGCCTTGAGCAAAAAATACATGTTCAAATTTGTGCTGAAATCATTTTTTATCTTGCAACTCTTGTTTTGGCAGGTCACCTGAAGGAGGAGTTGGAGGAGTACATCAGAGACCACCTTCCCATGGTCCGGCTGTACAGGACAGACAAACGAGAGGGGCTCATCAGGGCTAGGGTCAAGGGAGCCACACATGCATCAGGTCAGAGCCTCATAGTGTCAGCATCAAGTGGACTTAGTCGTAGTAGAACGCAATCAAGAAAATGAATATTTAGATAACTGTGTGTACGTGCGCAGTATCTTTTTCGGAAAATTGGCTTTGGGCCAGAAAATATGAGGGGGAAAGGAGGCTTAAACAATCTTAGAATGCTAAGCTTAAAAGTAAGACGGAAAAGACATATCTGAAAATGTGAGGGGGAAAGCAGGATTAACCTGTCTTACTGAATGCTATGGTTCAAAGTAAGATGGATTAGACATACTTGTAAATTTCATTACCCAGAAAAAAAACCCAAGAAATTTCCAAACTTTCATGCGAGAGCCTGTGAGAGCCTACATGAGAAATCTGCAGAGGTCACAAGATACATGTATGTTGAAACATGGTAGAACTTTACTCACCTAATATATGTTTAAAAGATGTCTGAATGATCCTAATGTTACACTAGAAATCTCACTATTCATTTTCCGCTATCTCACTCTCTGGTAAGGGGTAATACTATTATTAATGCTGTACGATGTACATGTATAGTAAAAATAAAAAAAATTTAACGGTTCTCAGTCAGTGGCAAATGTGCTAGATGTTGGCACATCGGCAACCAAATCCGTAGGGTGTTTTTGGCACCCAGTTCGACAGATTAGCCGAGTATCCTCGGTGGGCATCACTCCACCGTCCGGGAAGGTAGTGTAAAATGCCTTTCCCAAGGGCACACCATCGGGGCATGGTGAGTATCGAACTCGGGACCTACGGATTCCGAGTTCAATGCTCTAACCGTTACGCCACGCCGACGTCACACATGACATGTATAGTAAGTTATGTATTTAACTGTGTCTTTCTTTCCCATGATTTCCAGGAGATGTCCTGATGTTCCTGGACAGTCACTGTGAGGTCAGTAAACAATGGCTGGAACCATTGCTTGCCCGTATCGCTGAGGACCGCACACGTGTGGTGTGTCCCATCATCGACATCATCAACTCGGACACGTTCGAGTACACGGCCTCGCCTCTGGTGAGGGGAGGGTTCAACTGGGGCCTGCACTTCAAGTGGGACCAGGTACCGCAACAGTTACTGCAGGGGCCGGATGGAGCCGCATCACCTATCAAGTAAGACATGTCCTGTTAGTAGTAGTAGCTAGTATTTGATTATAGTGCACTGCTGCGGGGGTCCCTGACAAATGGGTGGGCAGCTGTCAGCTAGTCTTCACACCACGCTCCACCCAGTAAACCGCCTCATGGCGTAACACACCAGGTTTGAACTGAAGATCCACTCACACCTAGATGGACTTCTCTTGCTTCTTGCTATGTTTTACGGGGGAAATTTAATTTGCCAGCACAGAATCCCAGCTACAGTTGTTACAGGAAACTCAATGTTCAGAAAACATTGTTAAAGTCATTGTTAAGATTTTTTTATTTGAATCAATCTTTTTCTCCCCTATTTTTTCCAGTTCCCCAACAATGGCAGGAGGCCTGTTTGCCATTGACCGGGAGTACTTCGATGAGATGGGAAGATATGATGAGGGGATGGACATCTGGGGAGGGGAGAACCTAGAGATTTCCTTCAGAGTAAGTCTTTAAGAAACTAATACATTACATCTCTTTCCTTCAAGAATGTACCTAGTACATTATATTTTGTCAGAGAATATATTGTAGTAGAGGTTTCTGTTTACACACATATATTTGTTTGATTTTGATGGCCAGGGTGCCATCCTAGTTAGTCTGAGATCCTTGGAAAACTGACTACGTAGGATGATACCCGGGCTATGATTTTAACTGCCTAGTGCCTACTATTGAACTGATGTGGTAGCCAAGTCCACCATTGCTGCGTAGAAGTAGTATTTGTGTTTACTAAGCTCTAACATGCTGGGTTTTCTTATATTGTTTAAGTCACCTAGATGGTAACTTTTGTTGACAACTGACAGGATTTTATTTAAACCCTTGAACCATACGCATGACAAGGGTGGCTGGTCGAATTAGCCTGGGACAGTGGCTGTGTAAAGGCAAATTGCAGATGATTGCTCTATCTTTTCTAACTCAATGTTGTGTAATGTAAATAGTACCAGTGGTAGCTGGGTTTGCCTCACAAGTAAGGTTGAATAAATTATCACATTATTTCCAGGCTACTGTAAGTGAATAAATGGTAAATGTCAGTGTCTGTTGGATGTGGTTGTTCAAAGGTTGTAACTTCTAGTGACTACACATATTGAAGGAATAATTCTTAGCTTTAACTGATCATTATTCCACTTGAACAGCTCATTACTTATGTCAAAGGGTAAACAGGGTCACAAGAATTTTTGACAACAGAACTTTTATTTACAACTACTTGTACTTGTTTTTGAGGATGTCCCTAGTTGTTTTGAGGATGTCCCTATTGGTTCAAATTATTTGGTAACTGGGAGACCCTGGTGTAATCCAGTTGGGGCTACACCTGTCTTCTGGAAGGGACATAGAATGGAGGTCCTGTGTCTGAGGAGATGCACGTTAAGGGGGAAGGACTAGCAACCCCTCCCTGTAAAACTATACCCTGCTACTGAAACAGCAAGGAAACTTGCTTCCCAATGTACCACTAGCTATAGGTACTACAAGGATCTGACTAAACAAACTTGTTTTTGTCCCGCCCATGCAGATCTGGATGTGTGGAGGAACATTAGAAATCATCCCTTGCTCCAGAGTGGGGCACGTGTTCCGCAAGCGTCGGCCGTACGGGTCACCCAACGGGGAGGACACCATGTCGAAAAACTCCCTGCGTTTGGCGCATGTGTGGATGGATGAGTATAAGGTAAAACACCTCTTTTTCATGACTTCATCATTTCCTGTCACATTGTGAGGTGGAGGCTAGTTTTCAGCTATTACATTAGTATAAACAGCATAATGCAATTGTATTTTGAGCCTGCATGCACTGTTGTAAAGCTATGAACATCATTAAACTTTAAATTAAAAAATTTTTTGTGTATTCCAGGATCAGTATTTCTCCCTCCGTCCAGAGATGAAGACTAGAACGTACGGTGACATCAGTAACAGGTTAAAACTCAGGGAGAAGCTGAACTGTCACTCCTTTAAATGGTACCTGGACAACATCTATCCTGAGCTGTTTGTACCAGGTACATGGCTATGAAATGACAATTTGTGATTGTATTCTACAGTCTTCTACTGAATTCTTAAATTGATAATAGAAAAATGAAATGCTTTACACTAATTCAGCAGTGGCAATTTCTCAGTTTGCACATTGAATACATTGTTTCTGACGTATGACATGTAAACACTATAATGTTGTAATACTTACATGTGTACATGTAGCATAAGTATATCTGGAAACATGGCATGTCTCCAGACAGATTGATTTGTTTTTTGTACTCCCATGAATAAAGCTCTCCAACAAGAGCTATGCCTTATTGATGATTTTTGGTGCTTTCCTAAATTTTCTGCTCTCCTTTAGTTGCTGGCAGGAATAAGGATGTGAGAGCAGCAAATCCTTGGGGAGTAAAACAGGTTGGGGTGGGGCAGCTACCACCCAGACCCAAGGTCATCAAAAAAGGACATGTAAGTACTGTAGAGCTGATCTTTGTCTGAAAGGAATCAAGTTTGAAGAAAACTTGGCTTGTTGAAGATCCAAGTAAGAGCAAGAGTGAAAAGTTGTGATCTGATATGTAGTTATGTTGCCAAAGGTATGTCATATCCAATCGTAACTTCCCGCATAACGTGTTGTCATTCACTATAACCACCAACATGTGAATAGAAGGTGTTGCTCTCAAAATACTTACTAGGTAATAAACCATTACTTGTGTTGAATCACTGAGTGCTTTATTTATTATACACAGATCAAGCATACGGACTCAGGGTTGTGTCTGATATCCCAGAATGGACCCAATGAGAAGGGGTCGCTAGTCGTAGTGAGTGAATGTTTGTCTGAAGACAAGAACCAGGTTGGTGGTGACTTTAATCTATACTGCTTTTTTTCATTTTCTAAGTGGATCATTGCAAAATGAAAACATAATCTTTGCTTGTATAAAGTAGACGTTGAAACCCTTTGAATATGACTATGATTTTGAACATCTTATATGTCCCTAACTAGCGATCATATTTTTGGCTGTTCCAATTTTCAATCATTACTTTAGGGTGCAAGATTGTCGCTATGAAGATCACCAGTATGGTTAATAGTATTGTTTTCTGTGCCATATAATTATGTGAATTTTAACAACATATTTTGAGAAATGATATTGTCTATCATTTGTATATGTATCAGTTTTTAAATACGTATGAGATGATTTGTATGTTGACTGGATTAAAAGGCTCAAACTTGTTTGTACATTGGTTTCAATTCAGTTTGTTCAACTGCGACAAACCGATAAATGACATCTTGAATCTTGCATCTTACCTTTTTTGACACAGCATTTGTACCAACATGTTCCCTTGTTCCTGTACATGTAGGTCTGGTACCTGACAGATCAGGATGAGCTACAGCTGACTGGTCTCCTGTGTTTAGACGTGAATGAAAATGATCCCAAGTCCTTCCCTCGTATCATGAAGTGTCACGGAACCAGCGGCGGTCAGCAGTGGAAGTTTGCAGAAGATGTGAGTATTGGTATCATCTTAATGATTATAATTAACATGGTAGAGATTATGATCTGACTGAATTGCCAATTCTACCAGTATAGATCCTGACTCTGTCAACAGAGATTCTGATCAGACCTAGGGGGCTAGGAATTTGTTTGGGTGGTCTCCCATGTACAAATCCTAAATTTCAAGTCATTCCATACATCTAAAGTGACAGGAATCGAAGTTGAAAAGTTCTTACTGTCTTTTAAGAGAATAGCAATTCTGCCACTAGAGATTCTTGATCGGAGTCGCTGTTGACGGAAACTCTGATCTCGGGATCTCTTGTATACGGCAGAATCTAGATTCAGCTATTCTGCCAGATTGCAATTTCTACACTGACATAAATAAAGTTTAATCAATCCTGTGCATAGTAAGATTGTACATGTATGTAGTTCACACATCTATTTCCTGAACATCAGATGACAAATTTTTCTGTTCCTTAACTTCCAGAGTGGCCGACTGTACCAGCCGTCAGCAGGCATGTGTCTGGAGTTCCAGTCTTCTAGTAAAGGCTACGTCCACATGTCCATCTGTGACGACTCTCCCGTACAGCAGTGGAGATACATACTGCTATAGAACTTCATTAGGAGCCATGATGTAAGGTAACTGGCTATTCTTTTAAGAAAGTCTGTGAAAAGTTGAGAAATACATGTATGTTGTGATAGGTAAACATTTGTGGAAAATTCCATGTGGTGCTATGCTAGGAAAGATGTCATCCTTTTAAATGGGCTACAGGGAGAGCCTGAACAACCAGCGGAAATACCAGGACTGGACTCTCCAACTTAGCTGGCTGTTAGCTAATTCTAAAGAAGGAATGGCTTACACCCGTAAATATATGTATAATAATGTAATAACACTATTGAAGAGGAAAGAGATACAGTATGTAGCACTGTGCACTGCAAAATCAAATGGCCAGTAGTCATGTTTGTTGCCCAGATTGTTCTTCAATATTGTATTGTCATTTGTTCATTGTAATTCTTTTGACTTGATTGGTTGTCAGAGTAACATTTAGGCACAGTCAAAAAGTTGTCTAACTGATCTCTCCATATTGGAGTTGTATGTTTCATTCCAAGGAATCTCTTATTCTATTCAAAAAGTGTTTTCTATTCATAAGATATCTTATAGAAGACTTGCCAGTATAAATACATATGTCTTTCCTCTGTTGAATTCTTTTGTAAGCAAAGTATTTGTAGAAGTACTCATACAGACAACACAGGCACTGAGCTACCCCTCTGCTAGAAAGTTAGGTTACATGTATACAATGTATACTAAGTTGATAGCAATTTGGTTGATGTTTTGTAAAAACTAGAACATTCCCTGACCTCAGAACTGTAACATGTCATTAGAAGAGACCTGCTCCTTTCATTCAATGGCAAGAAGAACTGTAACATGTAGTTGCTTTTGCTCTTAAACATGTATATCTGTGATACTTGTGGTTTTGGAAAAAAGTCCTAGCCTGTGATAGAAATTTGCAGTGTAGAGACTGTATGCAGTACATTGGATCATGTACTAGTGGTTGTCTTCCAGTCATTAGAGCAAAACTGGCTATCTGGGCACAAACTTACACCCTGATATTGTTATTGTGTAAACCTGTGACATGTACTTCTAGAAATTAATGATTAAAATAAGTGCAATAATCAACTCACTTGGATGGTGAATTGAAGTGAAGATTAATTGATTTCTTGAATTTCGTTGAAATGTGCTTGTGAAACAAACAGGTTTATTGATATTACATCACAAGATGTAACAAAAATGATATTTACGCAGTAGACTGACATACAAAGCTTCAATAATGATAAAACACTGAAATGTATAAAGCAACATGTACATGTGCAAGTAGTTTAGTTTTAGGTAGATACATGTATTTCCATATCATTAAAAACTTTGCATCTGTCATTGTTTGAAAGCCAAGAAACAACGGTAAAGTGGTTAGTTTGATTAACTTGTACATATTGTAAATTGAAAATTTTTATGTTATGAAGGTAAGGTGTCATTTAGACCATGACAATGTAATTTGAATTGAAAGGAAGTTATTGCACAAATTAAAATCTAAGTTAACATGTACATGACATCTGTATATTTCTCTAATATTTATTCTGTCCAAACTTTTTCTTGTTTCTTTAACATTTCTTGTGCTACTTATGGCACACCAGATGGCTGTTGAAAGACAAGTCCCAACTTTTATTTTATTTTAGGTACCTCTGTTCTTATAAATGGCCACAACCATATTCCTGTACTGTTTACTTGTACATGTAGGTCACCTTAACTAACAATTCTGTAAATATTCTAAGCTTTGTAAATAGAAAAGGGCATATCTGTATACTCCTGTTGGCTTCAGGTTTAGGCCACACACATTTGGGATTATGGATCTGTCTATGCATTGATTTTAGCAGTTTTGTATGAATTAGATTTCATTCTTTTTGATAGAAGGGTAACAAGAATTTAGGGGAAAAGCTGTCATAAGTCAAAAAGATGCTGTGAGCCATTCATGAAATTACTGTAAAAGGAGAGAATATGTCATGATTGTCATTAAGTTTTGAAAATTTCACACATATATTGTAAAATGTTGTATTGTAAACAAGCTCAAAATGTCTTATTGCAAACAAGCTCAACTTGTGTTGTTTTCACCTTTGTATGAGAATTGAAATTTCCAAAGGGTGACATCTATAAAATCAAATATGTGTGGCCTGCAGGTTGATTCTCCTGTGATATAGTCTCTTAGGAGTGGAACAGAAATGCACTAGTGCCCAGGCAAATATCTGTAAAGCTCAAACAGTAACAACAGAACATTGCAGTGTGTTGATCAATGAACGACCTTAGTGAAAACTAAAAAACATAATGTTGTTTATAACATAAGACAAAATAGTATTAAAATGTGATGTTGAAATACAGATGAAAAGCTTGCAAAGTAGGATGTGGCCAAATGGACATCAAGCCAGTGAAAGTTGAAATTAATGTACAAATATCTATATTAAAGATTAGTTTAAGAGTAGGTGCTGCATTGTTATTAACAAAGGTCACTTGTGAAGTAAAGATTAAATCTTGGAGATTCTATCTTCTTGGTTGAATTTAATGTTTTGTCTATTTACAATGATTTTGTGTAAATTTATGAATCTGCCCTATGTTATAGTATTAATTGGCTAACAAAGACACTATAATGAGGTGTTCTCTTTTACACATACATTTTGTCCCTCTTTACTTTGTGTTTATCAATATGGCTTATTGAAAATGAAAGCTCTTATATGATTATTCACTGATTGAAGTATGCCCAAAATGTTAACTTATAGGCAAAACCTCTAAAAATTGACCAGATTGGGAAATAATGCTTCAGCTACAATGATTTCAAACTTAATTGTTATACAGGGTGTATTATGTGTATTGAAATACAGACAGGGCTGTAAAAATGTTTGAAATTCAAAAACGTTTGAAATTTAAACATTTGCGATGTCCCAATTTCTTTAATATGTTGTTTGTAAATAGTTGTCAAATTGTAGATGTTCCTGTGATATAACATATGATATACATAATTCTTTAAGCAAAATTGTTCATTATGTTCCCAAGGCAGTGAAACTTACTTCGAAAAGTGAACTGGCTCAAATGTCAATAAACTGAACCAAGAACGCTTGCTTTCTTTCTGCTTCTTTGCTTTAACACACGCTTTAGGCTTCTCTAGCTGGAAGTTAACCCTAGAGAAAGAATTAGTGAAGTCTAAATTGAAATGTTTAGATATGGCATCTTATTTGAAATGCTGTGTCAACACCCCTTGTCATTAACAGGAAGCTATTATAATAGTAGTTCTTGGGCAATATTTTGGTTCACAAAAACTCTGACTTTGAAGTGCCCAACATAAAAGGCCCGATACTTTCTTCACTTAGTCATCGCCTTAGCTTAACCCACCGCTCGGTGTGATATTCTTTTCTCCTGCGAACTCCACGGAAATTCTACAGCTACCTTCCATCTCCATAGAGCTACTACAGCGAGCCCCTGCAATGGGGAGGGGGGAGGGGGCTATGCCTTTCGACTCCAGGCCATGGTGCCGTTCGGAAATCATTCTTCAACTTCAGTCATTGGTGCCATTTCCTTCACCTTAATGAAAGAAACCTTGCCGAGCTTCGCCGCGGAGTCGGTGTTGCTGCTGGAGGGCGTGACCTCGGCGGTGGGGAGAACTTTGTTGTTCCTGCAGTACCGAGAGACGCTGATAGGGTGCGCGGCTGCCAGCAGGTTCATGCACAGGAGCAGGATATATACCTGGGGTGGAAAGGTGAGGAAATATGATGACAAGAAAATAACTACACTCCTTTTCTCACTTGGAGCGTGTTGAGTCAGCCATTGCGCCGGTAACGTTATCAAAGTTTAACGCTTGTGCTTACCCCAATGCGTACTGTTGTGAATAATAGCATTCATATTGTTACCATAAAGCTTCACCTAACGCTCTATGACTTACTTACTTGACTCACGCTATTTACTTACTTGACTCCTATTTAACGCTCTATGGGGCTGCCATAAGTGTATGTTCAACCACAATATGACCAGCCGCAATGAACGTTTTGTAGTAATGTGTTTATTCGAGTGATTTTGCAAATGACAGGATACTGCCCTTGGTGCTGAAAGACCGGTTAAGCCGGCACACAATGTTTTTAACGTAACATAACATCAGATTTGATCATTCTTTGTTGCAATAGAAAACAGACCATTTGCCTATTGCTCAATTTATATTCTTTGCCTCTTATCAAATTTCTCACGAAAGAAAAGTGCTTACGTAGAGCGGATTGTCGTCGTTTTGTTGGACCCACATCATCAGGGGGATCTGTAAGGTGTTGATCACGCCCATTCCGCACAGCACGCATGCGTAAAGCCGCCCGGTATATTCAGGAGGGAAGCTGGAAATACAAAGCAAAGAGAAACGATATCGATGCCTTGTTGTACTGGGTACTTTAACGTTTGTGTTACTTGCGCAGTGGGGTCGTGTGTCGCAACAACAAGGTGTTTAGCCTATATGTCTTCAGTTCGACTCCTGTCATGTCACTGATGTTGTGCCCTTGGGAAAGCTACTTTGCACACCTTTCCTTAAACCACACAGGTGTACAAAATGGGTACCTGACTTCGTTCGGTTGGGGAGGTAAAAGGCGGTGGAAGGAGGGGTTGGGCTCCGCCTTCCAATACCGTGCCCTTGACACAGTGGACAACAACCCACTGCTCCTACGGCCTCACAAAGACTATGGGACTGCCGTGACCTTTTAATTGCGCTTTAACTATTATGATTCGTGGAATTCTCTCATTTTACAGAGACATAAACTTATATCAGCGTCGTTGGTAGGGTAAAGTTGACAATGATACAACTCAACACCCACAGGTACGTACGCGTTTGCGATGAATGAAACGTTTCCGCCGTAGACGAATCCCCTGCTGATGACGACCACTAGGAACATGATGAACATGTCGGAGGTAGAGACAAGGGACAGTCCCATCACTTCCTCCACCCTGTGTGCGACCATCATTAAAAAACTTAAATCACATACCAACACCTTTAGACTGGTACCATCATTATTATGATAATCATATCGTTGTACTACAAGACTAGCATATTGTTTAAGAAAAAAATCATCCAATCAGTCTTCCTCTGAGAAATATCGTATGACTCAGAGACAAAGGGAATGAGACTGCTGATAATGCTACCCATCGACGACTTTATTGTCACGGCGTTTTCACACATTGCATCTGAAGCAGTCACAGAAAACTATATTTCTACAATTTACATTCCGTCGTTGAATGAATTCCAGATCATACATGTAAACTCCTCTTGACAACTCTTGTAGACGACACAAAGTACACAAGTATCTACAAACTGCCAAACAACATCCGCGGGTAAGATAAGAACGGGGTGTCACACCTGCGGGGTTCTATAACGGACAGAGTCAAGAAAGCATAGAGTAAGGTCGTTAGGGTCACGCAGATGGTAAAGACGGGGATAGACGCCAATTGTCGAGCCCGGGGGTTGTCACCTAGTGAGGGATAGTCGGCATGTTTGTAACGTTAATTACAGTCCCATGACACCATGATAAGCTGCAGCTTTATCTACCTTAGACCAAGAAATAATTCTTCGTTAAGCGCCATTGAATGATTACAGAAATAAACACCATCTGTATCAGTAACGTTACACATTTTCAGGCCTTTTTCTCAGCGTGATTGCTGTACATGTGTTGTTCGAAGAATGATGTACCTATCTGCTACCTCTATAAGTAGTTAAAGATACGATTGCAGACAAAGAACTTTTCAAGGAAGACTCTATCCATACCCTCCAGTCGGATGTTGAGCTTCAGTGCCCTGTCGTTCACCAGGCCTGTGATGGGATCCAGAAGCAGTCCGGCCATCATGAAGTAACCGAAGATGTTTGTCCAGAGATTAACTAAGAAATAAACAAACAAACAGACAAACAAGCAAGATTTATTACACATTGAAATCCACCCACCGTACGTTAAGTGCAAACTCAGTACATACCATCATGATCACCTTCAAAGCTTCAGAAAAATTACGATGTCGATGGCATCGTAGAGAGCATACAGTAAAGCTTGTAACAACCGGGCTTGCTTTGCTACCTCTGTGAAACTGAGGTATGGTAGTGACGTGCTGTGTGTTTCTGAGGGTCGTGTCTGTCCGTACGATAACTCGAGAATGCCCGGATAGGTTGTTTTATTTTGTCGTAATATTTCCTCACCCTTGTCGGGCTGTTGTCCGGTGAGAGTGTTGAACCAGCCGTTAGCGCTGCCGATGACGAAGTTGATGCTGAGGTTCTCCACACACATGTACATGACGTGCGACAGGAACAGGCCGGAAGTCACGATCTGACGGAATTTGGGCTTGTCGTCAGACCCGGAATACATCTCTGGTGTCTCTGAAATGTGAAGGGGAAAGTCTTGAATAGACATAGGCTGGGTTTACTCACGCGTTTTGGAGTCGACTTGGGGTCGACTCAGGACTGTGCAAGGAGAACCCTAGGCCACTCAAGTAGCGTTTTTTTAGCAGGGGAACTCCACTTGAGCAGCCCAAAGCTCCTCACACACAGTCCCGAGTCGACTCCAAAACTTGTGCGTAAATCGGGCCGTAGAGAGAAGCTGACGAAGATATCTATTCACATTTTTTTCCTCAAATTTGCTTTCTTGCCATTTTTACTGTGACTATGAGCTAGTCAGGGTGTTGTGCGAATACCTTTCAATTTAGTGAAGATTTAGCAGATCATCAAATGGTCTTTGCTGGGGTGTACCGTTTACCTTTGGTAAGATTGTTATTATGATTTGGGATGAGGATGTCGTGTATTTGGAATATGATGTGGAAAGAAAAAAACGTTTAATCTTTACAACATATTCACTACTGAAGGAAATAGCTGTAGAACATTGCATGTTTGTAATTAGGACTTGCAACAATTGTCTCGTACCGTCATCTGTTATCGCTTCCTCTTCGTTATCGTTGTTGTTTTGAAATGATTTGTTCGGAAACAGGAAGAAGGTCGGGATGAGGGACAGCATAGACAGCGCTGCCAACAGGTAGCAGAACACGTGGAACGGAAACCCCGCGTCCATGTACAGGATCTGTACAGAGGTAAAGGAAATAGATAACCATTATTTTACCGAAATCTTTGACACAATCGGTGTCGTAGCCATTGCATGTAACCAAACACATCTCTACGTCAGTAATGTCCCATTCTACGCCCCTTCCGAAAGACGGGTGCAGCCTCAACCGAGATGCCCTTTCCGGGTTTGAGGTTACTTCCAGTCATGCCAGTTGAGCTACAGGACCACCCCTTATTAGGACGCACCATGCTTCAAAAGAGGCTCGCTGAGGAGGCCATTATGACTCAGGCCGGAATTTCTCCACCAAATACTTTATTTCAAGGCTAGATTCCCACTAAGCTGATCACTTTTTAAGCACGGTTGTCGCGCATAGATGGAACGTATCACGTATATTTGTTGAGAACTCTCTTCATCACCTTCAGCAGGAGGAAGACGGCAGAAGACGAGTCGAAGGCTCCGGCAATCAGGGTGACAACAGTCGACTTTTTATCGCCGAACAGATCTCCCACCTAGCGAGAAAAGGTCGAAGTGTGTTAATCAGTTGTCGCACTTTCGTTAACGTTCGCTTTGAATGTCACCAGTCTACAGGAAATAAACGAACACCAACAGAGAATTAATAACTTTTTTATTTGCAAATTCATGCCCGCAGGTAAATTTCAAGGGTGCAAACAGTAAACAATCTGAGAAGGGTAACAATTATCTGTTCTATACATCTGACTAATATTTCTACATACATTACTGAGGAATTTGACTTCTTCTTTGGAGGCATTGGCTGATGAAAAGTCCCACGCTATCAATGATAAGTGGGTTTTGTGATTTTAGTAGAAATGTGTTTAGGTCTTCTAGATGGTTAAAGCTCTGAAATATTGTTTTAATTGTTTTGAAAAGCTTGTACAATTAGCTTTTGGGACATATTTACTACCCAACGTCTTGTCTACGTTGAGATGTTCTAGTGATACTCCAAGAAAGTTCTTGTTCTAAGCTTGTGCGTAAGGTTGTTAGCTTACCGCCATGTTAGAAAGTAGCACGCAATTCGCCCCCAACGCATAAACCAGCATGGCGGGAAGAACCAGGTGGACTAACGGCTCGTCTGTTGAGGAGACAACAACATCAAGAGTCAACAGTAACCATGACGTCATAGCGAGTGCACTCGGAACAATGTTTTGGCGGATTTCTTTGACGATCGATAGTATCAAATGTGTGCTCTCGTTGATCTTACATCAGCAGAATTGGACCTAATACTTACAGTCTGTCATACTTGTTGGTCACAGAGAAATTCAAAGCTAACAACTCCTCTATGTATAATTTTGATACTCTGAAATCAATATAAAATACATGCAGACAACCAAATACTGCAAATGTTGAGATTTTCGCGGTTTTCGTGGTGACCCTTTCGCCGTGAACTTAAAACCACCCCAAAAACTGTCCTGTCTTCCGCCCTCCTACCCCCTTGTTTCAACCGCGAACTGAGAACCACCGCGAACACGCCATGTCTCCCCACCGCGAAATTAAATCCCCGCGGACTTAAAGGCATTTACAGTAACCTACTGCCAGACATAATTATAACCGACCTGGTTGTGCCGATCCAAGTAGAGCTGCTCCTAGTGCCGCACAGAGTCTGGAAAAGGAAGGTGTAGTCATAAGTAAAACGTATAACCTCCATTTGCATTAATTTGCCGTTTTACATAAATCCGCCACTTTGAAAAAGGGGGGGGGGGGTGAGAGATCTCTAGTGTAGCACCCCCAGGTATGCACAGTTAAGATGTGCAGGAGTGCATTTTGCTGGGGGACGTTTGGTTGGAGAGCTAGATCTGTTTGGACGTATCTTTTCAGGGTCGCGGAATTTTGTACCCTGGTGGAATTATATATGTTAGTAGATGTTGATTGTTAGGACAAAAGGCTCATACCAATTTTCACAACGTAGAAGCATCGTAAGAATGGCATATAAATTTCAGTCATGATGTTTGGGGGATTGGATTTCAAAGGAATTAATGATTAGTGACTTCAATACGTTCTAAAGTTTGATGATGAATATGAAAGCTCCTTGCACTTGGCACCTAATTGCGCCATTTTACGTCACAGGAACTTGGTGCTTTTATACCCTCCGGGGATTCAGAGCCATTGATTCATGACATGACGTCAACAACACACCCAGTCACATTAATATCGATTATTTTCTACACGCTTCCATTTGATACGTCATCAGTTTACGTCATAGCACTTGATGCAGTATTGTAACTGCAAAGTGTACGTCATCACTTTACGTCATAGCACTTGATACAGCTTTGTAACTGGCAAAGTTTACATCATCAGGTTTATATACATCATAGCACTTGAAACAGTTACTCATACCCTGGTATCCAGACCTATTATAGCTCCCGAGTCTTGCGGAGAGGAGACTCGGGAGCTATAATAGAGGAGACTTGGGAGCTATGATAATTATAGGTCCAGGCTAGCAACTCACGCCCAGCACACGCGTGTCCACTTGATCCCGGCGGTGTCGAAGAGCAGGCCCGCCAGGACAGAACCAAAGGCGAACATGTTGGTCGTCAGCGTGAAGATGAGGGAGAACTGGCTGTTCTGGGCATCGCACCCGACTACGGTCGGCAAGGCCGTCCCATTGGCCCCCTGTTTCACCACAAAGAAGCAGCCCTGTCATTACATACATAGACCGAATCTCCAAGTAGACCCATTAGTGGCAATGCAGTATCAAAAGGGCAAACCAGTATCTCCGGTGTCTTTTAATACTGGTACGTTGGCCCTTTTGATACTGCCTTGCCATCGATAGATCTGCTTGGAGATTAGCGTAAACAAACAATCTTGTCTTTGTCGTGTACCTACAGAGCCATCAAATTGGAAACCAATAGATCTACTTGGAGATTTGTATGTATGTATTACTATCAACACAAAAATTTTCTACATTTCCCACAGAAGTGATCTGAGTGATGGCGTAGCGCTTCGTATGTAAACAAAGATAATGATACAAGACTACGTTATTTTGCTGTAAATACTCATAGGAACACTGTTGATAGACTAAACATAAAGTCAATGTGCAATTGATTTAAGTATGTAGGCAATGGCGTAGTCATGATCAGAACATTCAGACGTTTCAGTTGTATGGACGTACAGCAGGACTTGGATAAGGCGTGTCCATGGTTTCCTATGGCAATGAGGAAGCAAACAAATCCTCATGGATGGACCACCACCCTGTGCTTTGAAACCTTGACAACACATCTCACCTTAATACTTCTCTGTGGTAACTACGGGGCTAGTAAATGCTTTAATCCCTTATCTCACTGGACCCGCGGCACGTCGGGGCGTCGAGCTCGCTGCGACCTAAATTGGATTTGTGTTACCCTTGACTTTATAATGGGAATATGAACCAAAACGTACAAGTATGACTAGAAAGATAACAAAACATACAAAGTGTAAAAAGATTTGTTTTTTCATCGATGAAATTCAATGAGCGCGCTGTCAAATCGCTCAGTCGCAATGAGGTCGCCAACGTGCCGCGGATCCAGTGTGATAGGGGCTTAAGATAAGAAATCAAAGTCCTATTGACACTTTACGAATGAATTGGGTATTGAGTAGAATTTTATGATGAAAAGATATACACTACGGGATTTGAAATGATATGCCCCTAAAACCCTCGTTTGTGAAGAAACAATGCACTGTTATTTCCTGCCCCAAGTGTTTTGTTTAGACACGTCTTTAATGTTATATATGTATAATGCCTTACATAGGTTTTAATTGGAGGCACTGCTTTACTTTGAATCGTTGTATTTGCAGGTGAAGTTTGTACCTGTGAGGCTGTCCAGCTGTCGGTCCGATTCTCCACCAGGCTACTGACATTGTTGCCACCCACGGGCGCCGCATCACATAGGTAAGTGAAGAATCCGTCCGCCTTCAGTACGTACACTAGAGACGCCCAGCCGAAGAACACTCCGGAAAACAACAGGGTCTCGACGACTGCTATAAACAGAAGCAGGTACCGTGGGGGACCCGCTGCCTGCGCGGAACCTGCGCCCGGCATCTTGTCCTCCGAAGTGGAGGGAACGTTTTACAACTTGTTGCCGCGAAACATGCAGGTACGATCTGATGCAACCACTCCTGGGTTCTGGGGATTTACAATCTTGAATCCTATCCCAGGATGCAACTGCCGGGACCCGGGTGTCGCTGGGATACCCACAAGGAGCGACTGCTATTGGTCGAAGGATTTTTGTTGCTCATCAACAACACATCTATCAAAACACGTTCCCATGAAAACCTATGATGAGAACTTATCAGAAGAATTTCCCACACACTGGATTACCGTCAAACAATACCTCAACTGTCTTTCTGTTTATGATTTCCAAAGCCACCAGTGCAACTCATCCCTAGTAACTAATTCAACAGAGTTAGTCGCTACACTGAGAAGACAATATGAGGCGATGGCAACAACTAGATTTGCTGGCATTGTTGAAACCACTATCATAGGTTACATGTTCTGGCATTTAGCTTCAAAGCCGACCGCTTGAGTAGAGCAGGCTGCACTGATGCTACGATCCCAGTTTCAAAGCGGGGCCGGCCGGGCAGCTTGTGGGAAAGAAAAATAAAATATAAAAGACAAAAAAAAAAACACAAAACGTAAAGATATTACTCCTAACCATACATTGTGTATGTCATATTCTTGATATGCATTTTTTTATTTTTTGTTTTCGCAAACAGCCCGACCGGGCTCCGGGTTGGAAATGGGACCGTTGCATTAGCCGTCAATTCTGCGAAGACGCCAAACAAATTATGACGTTTGTATGGCCTAGTCATTCATAACACCCCAGTCGGCGACTCAACCTGAATGACTCACTCCTCTGAAATGATACTACAAAGCCGGGAAAACCGTGTGTTTGTCACTGATATGTACTCAAATGTAGGTTGACTCCACTGAGTTAGTCCTCAAACCATACCTCATCTATGTGGCACTGCCGTATCTCAGTATACCTGACTTCTTTGCCTACGATTTCACAAAGCCGCCAACTCAGAAAATGTACATGTTCAAGAAAGACAATGATAAAACTTGACATTTATATGTTAGTTTTATCAAGGAGGTGGTTTTATAACGGTAAAAAAGATTGCTGGTTTGTTGCAACAGAAGGACATGCAAAGTTGATTATACATTCATACTTGAGTGCACGTACATTGAGGACTCTTGCGGAAGTTTAGTGAATTGCAGAAATGAAGATTGATCCGTCACTTAGTCAGTATAAGAGCAATAGATATTTCCGTTACTCTCTGTCAACTTCACAAAACGGCTCATGAGGTGCAAAACATGTCAAGAATGAAATAGAGGAAGGTGCAAACCTTCAACACCATTGTAGCCACCACGCTGCATTCGGTATACACTATTTTGAGTCTTAAATCTTTTAGTCTATTATCTTGGACCATTACTTTGAGAAGAAAGTGATTTTGTTGGAGTAGCTCACCAAGCTGACTTATGCAGCCGTCAGAATTCCCAAGTTTACAGCCATGGAGTGACAAATTTCTTCTGCACAATTCTTCCATCATGGCGGCCTGTGTGTTACAACAAATCGTTTGGCCAAGATTCTCTACAAATGCAATTATTGAATCCAATATCTTTCCACAAATCGTATCATGCACTCCTTTCTTTGGTCAAAACGGCGGTCATCCATTCCTCGCCTTTCCCTGTTCATAAGGAAACAACAGTAAATATATAGCCACTGGGTGTCACTACAAAGTGTTTGCCTCAGATTCTCTACAAATTGATCCAAGATCTTTCCACAAATCGTATTATGCACTCCTGTCTTTGGTCGATCAAAACGGTAGGTTTCCATTCCTCGCTTTTCCCTGTTCACAAGGAAGCAACAGTAAATATATAGCCCCTTTGTCCGTGCGGTAAGAGTTACGGCTGCTAGGAGCCACGGGCGACTGCCGTAACAACACATAAATCCGGAGGTCAATTTTCGCCAGCCCTAAACAATCGATGAGATCAATTCATGCTTGCCCTGCACTTTATTATCAAAGGGAGGGAACGCAAGAACGCATCGCAATGTGAACGTTACTGACAAGGAAGGAGAATTGATCGCAGCGAAAAGGACCGCAGCTGCACGAAATGAAAATGTATTTCACACAAGATGCTACTGTGCAATCGTCGTAAATTAGAACTGAATTATAGAAAACTCTCATCATCACTTAGAACATATCATTTGCATACCCTTGTTACATAGTTATGATATATTTGACACAATTCTGGAATTCAAATATGTGTCTTCTTAACAAACTTTAACATCAATCAGAAATATAATATACCTGTGACCAGGTGGGGGTTTTGGGGAGTCAGTGGATCGATACACACTTCAATTTTGTGCTGCAACTTAATTGAATCGTAACCTAAAAAACAAGCCTTGATGAAGAGTGACTCGGTCCATTGGTCGTTAGTCTACTAACGCGGCAAATCGTCACTAACTAATAGGGCTGTACTTACACAACATGTCGTGTTGTCTTTTAAAAACAAAATGATCTGTAAACAAACTTATCACTGAGTGCTGTGCATGGATACGATTCCCTTATGTCAAAGAGGTTTTATGTCATGCCATATGTCATGCAACACAATGGTGTTTAAGAGTAAAATACGTCTGCATTTTTCAAGGCGATTGTTGAATGAAGAAGTCTTTTGAATTTTCTGTGCCTTTCACAATAATGATCTCTAGATCTGGTCATATACGTCTTATGCCCACGTTAGTGGCATATTTTACATGAACACACGAACTCATGCACCCGATTAATCATATTGATTATTACTCGTACAAGTTTCTTTTTCTTTCGATATTTGCACTTTCGTATATTCAAGGATTTCTTTCTCCGGTGTGACTTATGGTATCTCACTAGACCCTCGGCACGTTGGCGACCTCGCTGCGGCCGAGCGATTTGACAGCGCGCTCCATGAACTTCATCAATGAAAAACGAATCTTTTTACGCTTTTTGTGTTTTGTTGTCTTTTTAGTAATACTTGTATACTTTGCATGATATTCCCATTATACAGTCAAGGGTAACACAAATCCAATTTAGGTCGCAGCGAGGTCGCCATCGTGCTGCAGTCCAGTGAGACACCCGTTTTAGTGTCCATGGAACATAAAGTCAATGGATCAGTTAATTGTGTCAGTGGCTCTAATGTCGTTCCACTTCCAGGTAACTCTTTTTCTCTATCATATTCTAGCAACAGTGATGACCTGTGATGAAAAGTGCTGTGGGGGGGGGGGGGGGGTTCTACGAAGGCTTACTGGGTCAAATGGTGTGCGTTAAACCCCGGGTAAATCACAGTTAGTTTCCAAATATGGGCCACACCGGCCACCCGACCTACCTCGTGTGGCCCCCTGTATCGATCGAACGCCGATCAGAAAATCGATCAAGACGGGAGAGCGGCATCGATTGACGGGCATGAAATTTTCATGGGGTCTCTAATTTCGAATCAAAGGGCGGTGTGATTGTGCTTTGGCGTGCTGCAGAAGAGCATCGTTATCCTGTACTACAGTGTTGCTCTGTGGTTACTGCTTACCGCTCAAATAATACCACAGAAAAAGCTTTTCTCCGAGAATATCCCTATTTGTGTAATTATGTCTTTTCCATCGGGGTTGGAGTAGCTACGTAGGTTTGTTGATAGGCAGTGGCTGGACATTTCTCGCTGAGCTGCTTGGGCCATCCTGAGCTTCCATTTTTCTCATGAATTATGCAAGACGTTTCCACACCTAACGACGGAGCGTTGGACAATTTGCGAATTATCACAATTATGCTCTCGGCAAAATGCTGGCACCGGTAATCTTGGCAAGAAAATCGCATTAAAACGAGAAATGTGTGAGGTGCCGGCCCGTCTAACGGTAAAAATCAACAAACACCTTCTGGTACGAATAACGTTGTAGACAAGGAAAGAAAACAATGGCCTTTTGCCGAATCGATTGCAAATATTTAAGGTTAAGCTATCTTCAATACACCGACAGCATCTTGTTTGTTAAGTCTTTCGAAATCAAGTAATTGATTATTTATCCATCTAATTCTATCAATAACGTGAATGAAATCGAAGTATCCTCTCTGCGCCAATTTTAAAGATTTGCAAATCTCGTGAGCTGCAGAGTATCGCGAGAATTCACGTTATCTCAGATGATCGACTTTTTCTACCGGAGATTTTCGATACGCACACCCGAGTGTAATCGACGTGTCTATTGATTGGGACTATGACGTAATGGAAAGGCGTTGCCTGCCCAATTGGAAACGTGATCATGCATGTTATCAGATAAGTATTATCGGTAGACCTGTAAAGGATTCAGGGATCCATGCGGAACTGCCACGATGTTAAAGAGCGCGTAAAATTATCTTTATCAAATAAGACTCCAGATTTCATGAAAGAATATCTCACACAGGTCATTTCACTTGGCATGTTTAGTTTTACCAGCCTTTTCCTGACATACAACTATTTCTTGTTGTAAGGTTGTTCGTACATGTATTAACTAAGTAACTATGTTTCATCTGGGACATTACTATACCACCATAGGTTATTTTAGAGTACGGCTTTAAATGGAAATCTGATCGCTAATTTGAAACAGTTAAGATCGATCGCATTTTGAATTGTCGTTATTTCTTATGTCTGAAAATGCCGGGCACGATTGTGCAAGGGCGATACATGACCTTTCCTACGGTGAAAAGAGTATCGCTATAGGAATAGCGTTGGTTAAAGGGTTGAAACTTGCAAGATGAGTTGCCAATCTAGCATGGCAGCGACTTCTTCCAAACGGCTTGTCATGGTGACAATGGCTGCTCTATTTTCACAACTCGTTTAGTTTAGACCTATAGGTCATGTCGGTGGATAAGAGAACGCTTTTATCACATGACAAGGTTTCAATCTCTAAAAGCTTTTCTAGATTAAAAAATACACAGAAACTGATATTCCTTTTGAAATCATCCGACCCACTCATCATTGAAAGTGTGGGACTTTCTATTTTCCACTGCTTTCAAAGAAGAAATCAAACTCCGCATTAGTACCGTAGATATAGAAACTTATTGTAGACTAGCAATTTAGTACGATCTTGTGTCACATGTATGCCTTATGTTTTACATTATGTTTGTACTTCAACATGTCAACATGCAATTAGCCTACGGGCATGAATTTGCAATAAACTTATGATATCAAGGATTCCCATCTACCTGTAGGGTCTTTAACATGTTTTACTGATATCGCTGTCACAGATGGTCTGAGTTTAGCCACAATGCCACTGGGCCCTTCTGCACTTCTAAACACATAAAAGAAAGCATGACATATTTTGCTGTCGAAAGTTATTGCACAGAGGGGCAATTCCCAATCTTTGCGTCATAAGCATAGTAAATCCTTCTTAGATTAGCAGAGACTGGCGCATCCACTTACCCGAAAATCAATCTACCATGGATAATGCCGTAAAGTTTGTTTGAGGACACGTCAAGGGGACAAATGTGTCCACCGTAATGAAAAGGACAACGGGAGGATCCATTCTCTGTCACCTGACGTCTTACTGGCAGTGTTTCATATAATGCTGTACATATCATTCTTTCTTATGGCATAGAAACGGCATCAAAGGAGGATTCATTGCGCTATCGTTTCCAAGACAGTACAGCCTAAGAAAATAATGAAGAATTTGAAGACTGCCTGTGGTATCACGCTTGAATACTCCATTTTCATTATGGATAAAATGGCCTGCCCTTATCACATGAAAGCCAGTGAAAGAGAAGAATTATGTGGATTACTCTATATTCAATTCTTCTTCCTTCCATTGTAAACCTTTATCCAAGGGCCCTCATCTAATGCACACGAGGTTCAATCTAATGAAAATTTAAAGGCTTGACATACATGTTTTCAACACAGAATGGAGGACTGATAGAGTGCAAAGTGACATACATAACGAGCAGTAGAGACAGGATAACTGCATACGACATGCCTTTTTGAGTAAGGAACGGGGGATACATCACAGTATAACGTGTGGCGTCCATCATAAAACGTCCCTAGAATTCGCACCATGCAGCGTCGCATGCTGTCCCGCCTCCTTGTTTTATTGGCCCCACGTCAGACGTTTATATGGGGGATGACTAAATGTAATCTTGTGGTCTCACGTCCTAATCTCTATAAAGACACTCCTGTTGGCAGTAAACCGAGTTCCGAGATGACAAACTAGTCGTGATTTGCGACTCCACCAGATGAGCCAGGAGAATGGAAACTTTAGTATCATCTGCCAATCTTCAAATCCAGCCCCGCTGGGGACCACTGATTTGGATTCTGAATGGGATCCGGCACGAAAGAAGCAAAGTAAAGAGTCTGTTATCAGAAAGACATTTACATATCATATACAAATGTGGGGTTGTCATTGGACGAAAATATCCATGCGCGTATATAGAACAATGGCATCATTTCCTTGATTGAGGGGGAGGAAGTAGTAACATGTGGATGGTAACAACTTTGCAGTATAAGAATTTCTCCAGTGAAGCCAAGAGCAATTAATCAAACAGTAAATCAAATAAGCCTGGCCCAAAGATATAATTAAACGGAAGCTACCGCCTGAAAGAACTTAGAATCGACCAGTGGGTAATCTCGGACTGAAATCCGTTAAACTGATTAGAAGATGACGGCCCATATATGGTAAGTTTACCTTTGATTGCATTTAAACTTCAATGCCAAATCTGATAATCTCACCAAGATCTTCATTCGTAGCATTTGCTTCTCCGTATCAAGTGACTATTGGATAGTCATTAACCTGAAACGTTTATTTGAAATGTACCTATAAAATCTTTGCATTGCATTTCCTTGTATTTTCTATTTGATTACTAGTTTATTGAATGTAAGCGGACTCCATGAAGAATAGTGTAAAATTTGTGAAAATTCAATACTAATGGAGATCTGAATAAACAAACAAACAAAAAACAAACAATTGATATGATTCTCTCCATCAGTACAGATCTTGCTATCTTCATCGCCATCTGATATCTACAGTGGAAGCCTCGTAGTTTGTCCGATTTTATATCTGGGTTCGCCTATTCCTCCAATACCAGCATAACCCTAGTTCCCCAGATGGTTGGGGCTAATTTTCCGGGCACAGCGTTAATCGACTTTAGCCATTGAACACGTGTGACGTCGTTGTGACAGGATCAGGTGGACGACTGGTATATTTCCCGCCACACAATGAAGTGTCAGCCAGTGTTCCGTGTTGGGTCTTAATCCGAACTATTTACCACGAACGCCGCTTCTCCTCTTCGGGGCCTCTATCGCTGGCCCAGCGGCAGCTATTGGACGGAGGCGGGTTCGGTAATTTGTCTTGAACGCAAAATCAATGTGCGCCATTGTCGGTCGGCAAGGTGCTCAATTTGGGCGATGTCAATACACCTGTAGTCACGTGAGCTAGGCGGCGATATCAGATAAAAGAACACTTCTATTGTGAAAATAGTGCATTATCGTTTGCCCTTTTTTTTAGAATTCTACGCCACCCCTGTTCAATCACAACGTTTAGAGACCTGGCATACATAAAGCCCAAAATCGCCGATAAATGTGGCGTCTGCGCACGATTAGCCAAAGGCAAACGACTACCGAACACGATCGCACTACATTACGGGGCTCCGGTAAGGGTTCCGCGGCCTGGCGCTCTCCCGGGGCCCGGTCCCCGATACCGCCCCATGGACAATGTCAGGAATACCAACAGAATGGATAACCAATGCCAAACGACAGTGGATGACATTAGCAATGTAAGAAGCAGTTAGTATCCCTCTCGGACTGGGCTTTGCGCCTGGTGTTAGCGGGATGAACTGCATCCCTCCCCAGACGGCTATGAATATTTCAGACGGCCGGGCCGTATATGGTAGCCCTCCGCCCTTCAGCATCGGGCATGGCCTAATGCATGCTTAATTGCCCTGCGCACAGAACACGTATTGGAGCAGGCGGGAGGATTAATTATTGATCAACTCTAATGCAGGACACCCTGTTCTTGTCGCAAATCGCCTCAGCTCTTCTGGATATATTCTCACACGAGGTAAAGGAAAACACTCTCAGTTCTACCTTATTAGCTTCTTACATCTTACGGTATGAAAATAAATTGTCTCTGAGGCAGGATATACTAGCTATGGACTGTAGTGGGAAAGTTCGGATATGCCATCCCAAATCCCTACCATCAACATGCAAAACTGCAACAATATTAATTTCTGATATTCATTTCTACCTTGGAGCCCACTTATCCTTGATTACCGCTTAACTTGTCCCCAGAGACCAAAAAGCCAATTACGTCCAAGATCAGATTTCGATATGGGAACAAAAAGCTCTTCTCTGGGGCCTAACAGCCCTACTCTCCGAGTGATCTTTGACCTCGTTGTTCTATTACCTCATTCAAGAGTGACTCACTGCCGTGACCCGCTATTGTACTCACGCTTACCCCATTCTCGCATGGTCACGGGAACAGAAACGTCACGTCATGTTTCATTTCCTGTGCAACATTGACCTCTGCACTTGACAATCGGCCTCCGCATTGAAATTATTCTGTTCAAAGCATTAGGGAGATAATTAATCTAACAACAAAACTGTGGAGATGGTCAGTTTTATATTATCGAATGTTTACTTGAATGGGCACTTTGAAGTTAACATAACACAGAACGTGCTTTGTCCCTTTCCTCACCTTAAACCTACAATATTGTACTATTGTGGCTGTACAAAATGATACTATTGAAAGGTCCAGTATGCCAGTGCACACCCCAAGAGTACTTCCATCGAGTGACACACCGACCGAAAATCGCGTGATATTTGTTATTGCGCATGTGCAGGCTCCCCCTGTGCCTATCCAGCTCATTGAGCATTCCCTTCAATCCCCGAACCTTCGCCCAGATTTGCATCAGTCGCGCTGCCGCCGGTATGAAAAATTTATGCAGGCCAGATTTCCGTGTGTCAGGAAGAGGGGGCCAGGGAGTGCGAAATGACACGTTTTCTCCCCCTGCCGACAGGTGCCAAGTACGGTGAACTGTTTACAGCCGTTCGGTCTTTTCCTTTTGGATGCACCGCGCCGGGATTTCTCCATAGAGGTAAGAGACAGCTTCCTTCTTTCATCCCCGATGATGACACATCTGACCTGACGTTGCGTGCATGCTAAGATGTGCAGGAGACGTTTAGGGCTAGGCCTAGGGCTGTGGTTGGCACAAAGGGGGAGGGAGGGAGGCTGGCAGGTAACGACAGCAGCAACGGTCTGCTGACAGATGATGGCGACTCAGGGAACTGTGATGGAATTTGCCAAAAATAGACACTCGTTTACCGTGCTCAGTTATACTTGAACCTGCAGTCGATATCAAGGCTGTCGCTTAAGTACATTCGACTTGATACGGAAAGCTAATGCTGTGGCCGGCGAGTGGAATTAGCATTTAATGGATTGTCGTGATCTTGGAATTTCGATATGTAGACACGTAGTCTGGTGGAAATAAAGGTGTGTTAGAAATGTGTAATCGAGAGGACATCGCTGTGTAACGGCGCTAAGAATTCACCCACCGGCCGGCCCCCGCACCATCCACCCTGCACCGATCCCGAATGATAATTGCCGGCTGATCGATACTGAATATATTCAAAATTGATTTGGCGTCACCGCGCTGCATTCCAATGCCGGGCTGCGTCGCGGTGGAACGCGAACCTTGGCGTAAGCCAGCCTTCCCTTCATGCACCTCTGCTGCCCGTGCCTGCCTTCCCCGCTGCAGGTTCTCAGGACTGGGAGGCGCAGAAACTCGGGACTTTCCGTGCCTGTCCCTGGTGCTGAAACGGCGGCTGTTGTGACGACGGAGGGCAGGCTTGGAAAGTGTGCTCAGGCAGAGACAGTGGCGGCGGTAGCGCCCGGAAAGGATGCGCAGCGGGAAAGATGGTTAGTGGTGTGAGCGCAGAGCTGGGGCTGCTGATCTTTACTGTTGCTCACTGTTGCCTGGGAGGTCACATCCCCTCAAAAACAGGTACAGACCACACATTACAATCTTCTTACATCATTGCATAAGACTTTACATGTTAGGCAAAATGTCATGTCTCTACTTTAGCGCATTGGGCCTCCCCACTTGACAAGTACCTGCGATGGGCCCCATACCCAATATTAAGATTCAATTACCAGTCTTACGCTTCTCTTTTTCAGGGCATTGTTCAAACTTGAGAGGAAATCGTTTACACTATTGTACACTCGGGGTGCCCCTCAGATACACGTTTCTTTGCCTAATTTGGCTGCAAGTACCGGATATTAGCAGATAACCCTGATGAGAGGGGTCCCATCGTTCTATAACGTAGATTGACTCGTGCAGTGATTTGCATAAATAACATGCTCTTCCGTTTTCAAGACTTGTTGGAGAGGACAATAAATACTGCATAACATCGTGATTAGTTGCTTACCCTGAGATCGTGCAGCATGTAGTAGCATTTTGATTAATACACTTATCGATGGTATGCAATGGGAACAAGAGGCCACTATGGGTTTTTCATTTAGTTCTGTTTCTGTCAAGAAACGTTGATTCATAATTTTTTTTTTTCAACCTAAAGGCACTTCTTCATCTTAAAGTATCATATCAGCAACTTTCTTCAATACCATGTATCATGGGCCCCTTGTAATTTATTGGAACCTCCTGGACCGTTTCTGTAGCCTGTCACTGGACAACTATGAAAGCGTTGGTACCATGAACGGTCGATATAACCCTATAATATCTGCCTCATCACAGACCACTCGTCGGGGCCTTCCGAGCTTCGGGAATACAGAATAAAGAGAGACAACCAGACGGATTCTACGGTGCCCCTTCGACTGCGGACAAATAACGACACTGAACCCGCGGAGCATTTATCGACCAGATTGAAAGACCAATACAGAAATGATCGCGTAAGGCACTATTTTTGTTCTACCGTTGGTGGTGTGATTGATTCTCGTTGCGCGGTGAACAGGGGCAGGGGCCCCTTGCTCCTACACTCGCACCCTTTAAGATTACTCATCGATTTTCACTTTGATTCCCGAAATGAAGCTAACTGTTTGTGCAGATCATGTTCTTTTGTGGCTTAACACTTGGAAGCATATCTGATGTGCTCCTTTAGTGGTTACGTAGATAAAAGAATAGCCATTAACCTCAACATCTTCGTTATGTTAAACAGTCGTGAAATCAGGTAGGATTGCCAAACGGCAACATTGTTTCTAAGAGAAGTTGTCTTTTCAATAATGGTGTAATCAGACTGTCAGGAATGTTCTAAATAGAATCACAAGGCAACAGGATAATGGTTTATCAATTTTCCCACTAAGTAATAAACAAACAGCCTTTTGACAGATATCAATAAAATTTGGACAATGTAAACGTGTTGACCAAGTTGGTGACATTTTTTCTCTCTCTCTACAGTTGTTACATACGTCTCGTACAAGCTTCCTTGTGCCGGCCTTTGGAAGACAGTTCGTCTTGGACTTGGAGCTAAACCAGTAAGTGGGCCTCCCTACATTAATAATGCATTACACGGAGCGGACAGCTAGCCCGATATCTGCGCGTCAGCATAGAATGGCGATGGAAGTACACAGTCGATGGCGTCTCTTGGAACCTTAATTCCCGTACTGAAGTGGCTGTTAGCTTCTCGTACAAATCTTCCTGTCATCTGCAGACAGAATCAGACCTCTTCCAGAAGAGATTCTGAGGGAAGGAGGAAGTACCATAGTCTTGATGAATATTGAGCTTTAAGGGTTTCCTCTGCCCTAGTCTGTCTTCTTAGAATGTATGACATCTAGAGTAAGTAACCACATGTCAGACTGTAACTGACGATTGAGCTTTGTTGATATGCTTTTAGTATTGTGGCAACCACCTACATTATTGCTCAAGAATTTGAGTATTCAGTTCAAAGAACACCGACATTTAGGTTATGCAATGATACTAAAAATCAGCAAATCGTAAATCTTCTTACAAAATATACATAAGTATAAACTTGTTTTTTTGTGTGACTTGAGATCAATTCTACTCACCTTCGTACCACAACCACTTAGCTGTGATAGTTCCTCAATCTCTCCCTGTGAGAGGCCGGATGGTCTTTAGCTCACAGGGAATGTCAAGTGTGGTCCATTTACTCCATTACGTTGGGTTAAATGGTTTATCTGTGACTTTGACTGTGTGAGCAGACGGTAATCAGGCCCGAGATATCTGCTGTAATGTTCACAAATGTTGATGGATGCTTTGTCCAGATGCCGGTATCATCCCCTGTAGTGAGAAGCCAAGTCCATTGGCGCCGGGGCTGATTCAATTAATCCTTATCTAGTGACGTGTATTAAGAAGATTGGTTGATGATATCGAAATGAGAGCAGGGGTAGGCAGCTACCCAGTGCGATATGCCGTTTGAAACATCCCATGGACATTGAGAATTAGACAGGCGTCTAGCGGTTTGTAGTTAAGTGATACACGTTCACGTGCTTAAGAGATGTTGTTCCTTCCTTATGCTCTGTGGGAACATGTTGAACTTTCCAGGGGTTGGGGATATGATTGATGCTCCACTGTTCATCCAAGGGGCGTGTCCAATTGATAGTTTCTCTGCCTTGTGATTTAGAGAATAGAGACTAGTGAATTAAACAAAGTTTTCAACCTTGGATACTCAAAAGCTTCTTTTGGTGCACTCAACCAATTAACAGAAAATGATTAACAAATATGAAGGCAACGTGTTACATGATACAAAAGCATTCAGAAATTCTCGTAAGGCGAGTTGATATTTATAGTCAAAACGTGTGTATAAAAAGATTTTCCAAACGGGAAGCTAGTAAATGATATCATTGTGGTTACGTCAAGGGAATGTTCTGGAATGCTGATGCCCGGCCTTGGGGACTCCTGGGTGTTGCAGGAACGTTGGTAGGAACTCATGGCTGCTAATTGATTGTGGTACAAATGTTTACCAGAACGCCACGGATGTCCTAATGAAATAATGATGATACCAATAAGGCCATGTGAATATTGCTATGCTTTAATCATGGATGAGAAACCTTGTGAGTTTCAGCAAAATCCGAACACTTTGAAGGGCTGTCCTTTTAACGGATGTGGTTTGAATCCGAGGCTATCATTGTCACACTAATCTCTTAATCTTGATGATATGGGTATTTTCACATACCTCAGGTATGAATCTATTTACCTTCTAGGGAATCCTTTTCATTGCATAAAGTTTCAGACCTTTAGCTTCTATTCCCCAAAGTACCAGTGAAGACGTTTGACTATGTGTGTGCCTAGCCCCATTGGGGTGCCCCAGCCCGTCGGCATCAGTATGCGAGCGAGCCGGCCACGTCTATTTCTTGGCGATTACAATGCGTTTTTCCGCGCCCCAGGGACCCGGCTGACGTTTTTATACGTTATAAATCAAAGACCCGCTCGATTGTTCTCACGGACGTGAGGAGATGCCTGACGAACGGTTCGCTGTGCCTCGTCATTAAGGAAGAAACCGTGTTTTCTCTCTCTTACCCTACTGGTGGGTAATAGGAAATTGGAGATAATTGCTTTTAAGTGCCACTTAAAACGTGGGATCTCATTTTCAGATTACAAGATTATGTCTTGATTTTCCAACCCCTACGATTAGCCTCACTACCTGTCGAAAATTAGTAAGGTCTCAAAGCTAAACGTTCGCGATTTAAACGCATTACCAGTGATGTCAATTGCAAAGAAATAAATAAAAGCAGTAGATTGTCTATCATACTGCTGGATATGGTAATGAACATTATTCAGTGTGTACAAGTGTATTTCTTGTTAGTTGCTGGGTCTCCACCTGACCAAACTATCACCAAACTAACAATGGACAGTGAGATCTTTCATCATGGCTTTTCCTTAACCATTAATTGTAACGTTAATGTGTTGTCTTAGACTTCGGAAATAAAACATAAAACGTATAGATCACTTTCATTTAGGCTGAACATATTTCATCAAAATGGTGGAGAGTAGTGGAGCGCAGAGCTCTTTGTATCGACCCCATGCTTGTGTGATCTTAAAACATTTAGTACAAAATGAGGAATGCAAAGACGTGGAACAAAAAGGGCAGAATAGAAACTTGGTAGATTGACTGTGACTGATATTCCCAGCATGCATTGTCTGTCAATTGAATAAAACTCGTTCCCAGGATATGGTTCCCAGGGAAGGGGGTTAGGCGTTTGAAGGTATGAAGTTGTCAGGGTAAATTGCTCTTGTTTTTCACAACAGAAATCATGCTCGTGCGGGAATGACGGTCTATAATATCATGACTATTACAATATTTACTAATCTTGACCGTGGCCGTAGTTGTGAAATCATGGTTGCTATCACAGACCTTCTCCTGTGTCAGAGCTAAGACGGTCGAATTTTCACTTCACCAAACAGGAGTCTCTCTCTCTCTCACTCACTCTCTCTCTTTCTCTCCGTCCCTCCTTCTTTCTCTTTGTGTATATGTGCGTGTTTCTGCGATTCATAATGCAATGGTGCCATACATAGTTCATAGTACTGCTATTTTGGCCTGTGGAACTGGACGGGTCGCAAATCAGTATAGAGAATGGGTTGAAGTCTGCCTTTCTGATTGCCTTGTTATGTTTTAGATGTCTGTGGTATAGAAAGTGCATGATGTTTTAATACTTCTCCTAGACACAATCACTAAGGAAAAATACATACATGAGCACATCTTAATGGTTGGTAATATACATGCATGTAAAGGCTATCTTAAATTGCCTTGGGAATGTTTGCCCTTAAAATTTGCACTTTTATACTCCAGAGCATTATCACAAAAGTCCATACAATTGCCTTCTTTAACGATAATTAAGTCAACCACATATGCTTAGGTCCCATTTCCAAAGCGGGGCCCGGTCGGGCAGCTTGCGGAAGTGACAAATATTATATAAAAGACAACAAACGACACAAAACGCAAGAAAATTACTTCTGACTAGAAATTGTGTATTGTTTGATATGCATATTTAATTTTTCGTATTTGCAAACACCCCGCCCCGGGCCCCGGCTTGTAAATGTGACCCTAGCAATACAGAGGCAGAGCAACATTCAAAAACAGAGAAAAAGAAGGCCATGCTGTCTTATAAGGGACTAACTAGTGTCGTTAATCCCATTTGTGAGTCGCATTCTGATGCTCGGCACTGATAATCTTTTCCCAGCATGTATTATTCAGCGTGGTATGGAAACAGCCTGTCTGTGCCAATTAGCATAAATGGCACAGGGGCCTATTCCTCGCAGAGCCTGCCGAAATCTGATTTTTTTAAAATCCAGACTCAAGTAAAAAAGATGTTGTAAAATTTATCATTACTGATAGACATGCACTGATTATGAATTGATTGGCAGCGCTTTTGCTTTTACGATTATAGGAATGTGGTTTTTAATCATACAAGGTATAATTGATGACAAGTTCTTGCCGACGTTGCTTGCTATGAAAATAAACAGTAGACAAGGTCCGTAACTACCAAAATTGAGCACCTCTAGAGAAGAGAGAACCTACCCCCGGCCTCCTATTCCGAACGTAGGTCGATATCGGTTATATCTCCGTCACGTGACCCACCGTATCGGTTTCCAATTTTGTTCCCCGAGCTAAATCAATTTCAACGCGCGGAGGTGAATACCAAATTATAATATTTTCCGTGCCTTGGCCCCATCGCTCTCGCTTTTGTAAGGGTGATGTCACCAAGCGAGGTCGGGTAAAGCTAATCTTCACCTATCTTAAGTATTCAGATTTATCTTCCTTCAAATGACGTTTGTAATTCCAAGCGCGTGTGTGTTTGCATTTACTAACAAATTCAGACGATGATACACTATAAAAACTGGGGCGGCATAAGTTGATTGACGATACGTTCACTATCTTAAGTCGTGTTTTATAATGATAGAAAGATCTGTACAAAGACAAATGGCTAGAGATCTGCACGAAGACAACTAGCTAAATAATTTTTTCTTTTCAAAATCTATGAGTAGGATAAGCCGAATACCTACGCCTTTATACGGGCCTCTCCTTATTAAGGTACGATGAGAAAATGAAATTGGACCAACTATGATCAAAACATTAAGTTGCAAATAAGTTAACAAGCATAGCAGCCAGAAACGTAAACTAACGGCAATTAACGCAATAATCATATTTGCAAAGAATACAGAATAAAGGTATGTGGTACTTAATTCCCTTATGCTGGAGATTATTGCTTTAATATCTGTGTTTTACTCTTTATTCTATAAGAATAGACATATCGATGTTTTCTATTGGGATGGATGGCATTAGAGAGAATGCGCTGTGAATGTGATGCATCTCTCGCAGGTGCCTTTTATCGATATTTACGTTCCCCTTACACTTTGCAGCTGTGTTTCGCACGATTTCATCCGTAACAATTTACAGCAAAACGGGCAGACTCTGCGCCAAGACTGGCCCATTGATAAAGGTCGGGGGACTTGAGGAGGTGTTTCCTAAGTGGCAAGATAGTGGGTGGGAAGAATTTTGTTTCAATCTTATTCTGATCTTTGTTGGAAATGGCTTCACATCTATAGGCTTACAGAAAGGGAGACGAAAATTTGAGAATGGGAAAATGTAAGACGAGCTTTAAATCGTCTGATACTTGGAAATGGTTTTCAATCTTGATTGTTCGATATGTATCTCCTGCAAGATTGAGTCAGTGCTTCCCAGTGCCTTATCTCAAAATATGGCTGTTTCTGACGGAGGTAGACGTTTTTCGTCCCTCCTCCCGTTCTTGGCGGGACAGGCCATGGGGCGGCGACCACCTGATTCCGGTTTTTGACTCCAATTACGGCGACAATTATCCTTTGTCGGTCTGTCTAACTGACGACCTCTGTCAGGGAACTAAATTGGGCATAACGATACCACGACAATCAGAGATGCGAAAAGCACACCCACCTCAGGGCTACACACCACGTATGGATGAATGCCATTGACATAATCTCTGTACAATTGCTCTCAGTCTTTACGTATCTACTGAATTTTCTTAAAGATGTTCATAGCACCAAGACAATAAGACATACTGCGGCGCTTGCATTCCCTTGAATGTTACTTCTCAACTGTTGATAAAGTACATGCAATGACGTGGTGCGATTTCGGAGACGTTAAGATTTACGGTCTCAGGGACTTCTTTTCACGTAATTTCACAATCTTGAGTTAATCGAAGTCCAGTAGGTAATATACTGCATTGCCATCATTTGTACTCTAAAGATAGTTATGGACATGACCATGGTATGTGTAGTACCATACCGTGGTTAGGTCACAAATCCTGTGCTGCATCTCAGCAGAGGCAACTTAAGTTATTTATGACGTTATCAAAACATCAGATACCGCAGAGGTTGTTGTTAGTGTGTGGGGGCCTTTAGCGAACTTTAAACATGCAGATACAAGTCAAGAGCCCGTCAAAACAGATAACATGACAGAGTCCAGACATACCGCAATGATACATGACCTGGATGTGCCGCACAGAGATACGTCCCCATTGACCTAAATCGTCTGACTTTCTGGCCACTGGTATTCATCAAATTCCATGCAGCCGCCTATAGAGGTGCATTTTCTTGACGAATCACATCCTATGTGTTTGGTTTGACCCTATGTGTTTGTTTAGATTCGCCCATCTGACCTTCTGACCTGCGATCTGTCGATTCAGCATTTTGATGAAAGTATAGTTCCGTGCTGATTACCGTGCACAAACATGGACCTATCGCCAACTCATGTACCAAATGGCCTACATTCCAGGCCACGGAACACAGTCCAGGAATCGGGAGTAGGCTATGCAACATCCGCAAATCGTTTTCGCTCTCTTATCTGTCTGATACGTATTGTTTTCTCATGCATCTCTCTCTACTTATACAGATGTGGATATGGCTGTACATATGTCTGTGTGTTTGTATCTAAAAATCAGTATCTAGAAAATCCCCAAAAAGTTTAATCAGGTTGATGAAATTATGGATTTTAGAGTTCATTTTTGGCGAAGTAGCTCAAGTTATTATTTTTTTCATACAGAGAAACGTAGCAGGGGGCTAGCGAAACTCTGTCATTATCATGATCCCGTGCATTTAACAGCCGGAGTTGTCAGATAATACAATATGTTGGAGCGTTCGTGGTCAAGGATAACCACATTATGGTAAATCTTGATTTATGCTTGGATTAAACGTTGTTATTCCTGGCGCCAAGATATCCGCAGAGGCTGTTTGTTACTCATGAACCCCTCATCACTAGTTCTCTCACGTATGTGCTGCCAGACATTGGTATTCATGGAGTCACCCGACCATGATGTAATGTCCGTCAGTGTAGGGCAGCAGCAAATTGTCGAGATATTATCGTAGCTGCAGATACCTGGCGCGGATGAAAGAAAGACTGTATTGACAAGATACCTTCGACTAAGGATGTACAGTTAAACGTAGCGGAGACCACATTTCCTCTGTATTTGGAGCACTATTTGGTGCTGGAGAGGTTTGGGGAAGGTTTTCTGTCTGCAGGCTCATTGCACAAATAAATGGCAGTAGAACCACCTTAATGGTAGCGCTAGAAGGAGATCCGTCCGTTTCTGAATAGCAACTAAGCTTCCCTTGAGGTCCTGGATGCATTCACGTCCACAAAACGCTCGGCAATCAAGCTTTTATACATGGTAAAAGTGATATTCCCTCTTCACGAAGGATAAAAGGGTCTGCAAGAGCAAATGTAGAGAGTAGCTTCACTTCCGGTCATGTAGATACATCTACTGCCCAAACAGGCAATTTGTAGACGTCAAGTAGAAATGATAGAGCTGCTCAGGGTGCGTAGAACAACAGTTAGTCATGCAGGTCACGTCTGTAACCATGACATAAACCATTGAACGTGCGATTGTCGCTAACCCCGAGACGTCGAGGAGGTTTTCGATGAGGAACAGGACTATAGATTTGCTGTTTGGATTGTAGTGTTTTGTGTCTGTTTGCATATCTATGTAGGTAATGACCATGGTGCTGAAACGACGTTGCCTTGTGGTGAAAACGTCCAAAAAATGAAATACAGTGGGTATGAATGATTCAGATGTTTTGTTATCTAGTCCCTTGGCTTGACGTTGACGTAATGATTTATATCGACTTTTATGAGGTGAATCGTGGCAGTTGTTTCACCAACAACCAAGTTGTTTGTTATTGTGAGCGACAAAGGGATGGTTATTCTTAATAACAAGTCCCTTTACCATCACCAGGGAATGCGTTTCACAGTGCCTCCATCTAAACATAACCTCTGTAGCATGCCGTTCCATTACTTCGGACTGAACACGTCATTTTTCTTCAATCCTAGCGGAACCAAAGGTCCCTAGTGAAAGAGTTGATGGAGGCTGGCTTGCAAATGTGTTTGAGTGCGTATTCCGTAGGTGGCAAGTGCTATGAGGGATTAAAGACGAATTTCTATGACACCTGAGCTCGAGGGTAACACATTTCACTCCCGAAATGTGCGTAACCTCTTCGGTACAGATGTGGTGGAACCAATCCCCGGGAGGCCAGAGCGCCAATGTTTACTAAATCAGAATCTTGTGAAACGAATGTTGCGCGAAATCAAATTTTGCTATTTTTAGACCCGTCGTAATGCTTCTCTTTCTGGTGGTCGTGGTGACTGGTAATGAGTTAAGAACACGCGGCTCGCAATTATTGCAATCTCTTAATGATTTTCCACAAGCTGTCCTTAGTGATACATGTAGCATAACCAATCGGAGCCTACAGTGGATAATCCAGTCGTAGATCAGACATCAAACCACATATTCAAAGGGATGAACAGACGCAAACACAACACTACAATGTCTTTGCACGCTTTATTACTATCGTAAAACATAACAAATGTCGTATTCTCGACAAACAGATCCATCTTTCACTTCTCCAGCTTGACCTTGTTGGCGGATATTCAATACCATGCCGTATTTTGTGGTTAAGGTTTTCGAATCCTTGAATATCAGGTTTGATAAGAATCGTTATGACATTGAACATAAAGATAGTTTGGGTCTGTGTGGAATGAATGCTTCTGGAAATCCATTCAAACGAGTAGATTTGTATCAGAGTATATTCTTAATCATGGAATGAAATGTCGTGTGATACTTTGTCAGCATGATAAGTTACAAAAATATAAGGATGAAAGTTTAACATATTTTTGTCGTTTTTTTCCCAGTGGGCTGCTGTCCTCCAGATACGTGGAGAGATACTACACCAACCAGTCAAGCAAGCCAGTAGTGGTGAAGGTGAGTACTCCTACATTTGTAAGTAAGTAACACAGAAGTGGCAGTTTTGGAAGTATTGGCCCATTGAGAATGTTATGCATGGCGAGGGCTACTAGTATACGATGTAGCCATCCGCACGGGACCAGTAAAGACACAACACAGCTGATGTCCCTTTGCAATAGTGCATTTAGGACAAAGCAGAGCGACATATATATATATATATATATATATATATATATATATATATATATATATATATATATATATATATATGTATATATATATATATATATATGTATATATATATATATCGCTGCGCATACAGTCGACTAGATCACGTTTAAGAGTAAAAATCCTCAGGACTAGTATCATGCCATGAACGACTATCAGGGTCAAATACTTTTAAGTTATCTCAAAAGTCTTGTAGAGGAACACCATACTAGCGCGAGCGCTGGTACATGTAGCCAGCGGTCAAACACCCATTGCTTGCTGCGTATGTAGGATCTGATGATAGCATCAGGTAGTTTCTCACTCGCTTATCGTAATGCGGGAACAACTTCAGGAGATACGGGAGAAAATCCCAAACTGTGAAGCTTAACTGTAATCCTTTTCGCCGAATGACGTCATAACCCATCCGGACTCTAATTGTCCATCATAAACAATTGTTAGCAACTACGAGCGATATGACGTAAGAAGGCCAATTACCTGCGCAGTCATTTATTTAACGGCATATGTTGCGTAGGCCGACGAGGAAACCAGGCATCACGGTGCCTTTTGTTTAACTAAAAATAACGAACAAGTATGTGGATGATAAATATAGCACTCAGGGTAGATATACGTTATTGATGATTTGGCTTACGCCATTGCATCTTTGCTTTAACGCACACCAGACGCCTTGTCAAATGCCACCCCGTGCGGTTCCAGATGTTATGGCCACAAGGGAGTAAAGAGATAGAAGCTCTGACGTTCTGATGCTTAAGACGTAATTGGAAAAGCTTCATAACCTCGAAATAAGCGTCATAAATTGGTACAGCGAAGGATGTGCATCAATCTGTTAACTGAATGGCTGTCGAATGTCAGATAATGTCGGCCAAACGAGAGAATAAAGAAATCTACGTCCCTGTTTTAGATGATTAAGTGATAAGCAAAAGCATCCCCGTACGCTACCGAGCATACAAATTGTGTTTTCTGTGTGGTTCCAATATTTTATTTTCACATGGAATGTTATTTACGATATTCATCTTAAAATCATGCAACATGCCAAACAATGTAGACTGCTAAAGGCCTAACAAACACACGTAAATGATCTTCATACATTCATGGTCTACAACCATTCTAATGCAGAATATAATAGTTCTAAGATGGACTTAAAATCCATTTGAAATGTTGCAAATGCCTCCTGAGTCGTGGTTAGATATTTTTTTAAACGTCTTAAATTTGTGGTCTGTTTCTCAAACGTTATCATTGCTGCAACCTGAGGGTTTAAGACAAGAAATCATTCGCGTCCCTCGAGACAACGCGCATTCCTCACTGTCTTGGCATTCTGTGTACGCGCCGCCGTCTTAATTTGCTGGGTAATGGAGCGTCGATTCCCCTCTTAACTCCTTCTCCTCTGGTGGGATTCTTTTTGTTTTAACATCGCGATACAAAGAAAGATCAAACACATTTCTTGGCTGCAAACTGTCTCCACTGGTTATTCTGTCTCCGTACAAATTACTGAAGCTCTGCTTTGCGTTTATGATCGATTGTACCTTAGGAAATACTGACAGTAAGGCCCAGTGACTTGATATGCATAGGTCATATATCTTTTATAAATATGCGTAGCCTGCATATATGATCACATTACGTTATGTTACATCCCATAGTAGATGCCCTGCAGGCCTTGTGATGTGATGTTCATGACATTGCCGTATCAAGTTTTTCACATATTGTATGTCACAGTAGTTTATCAAATAACATGGACCGCGTGTGCGCTTGTGTGTCGTGAAACTACTCTAAACCTTCGCTTACCTTGTCTTCGACTAAGGCAATGCTATAGTCATTTGTTGTCAGTAACATGTCCCTGCACTAGAATATCCTCAGCAAGGTCAGAAATGACCTCAAAGTACTTACGATTTCACTAGAACATTTGTAATAGTAACGGTGTTTTTATCGGAAATGCTGAACAGAAATTAATGTTTCAAAGTGTGCATGTTTGCAACGACCTTGTGTGGCATATCTAATGGGGTTTGGGGATCTTCTGTATATATAGCTATTTGCGTAAAGCAACCACTTAACACATACATTGAATGGAGCTAATTGCAAGTATGCTTTCAAATACATCAGACTTTGGCAGCCACGATCATTTAGCAGGCGCCATTCTTCTTACTGTACAGTTGCATGCGCCATTCTTTAATTGAAGCCTTGGCCAGTAGCTAAACATCAACGAATGACTTCAAGTATATAATTGAGATAAAGGACACAGTAATACCATCATTTATGTAGAAACAGCAGGAGAGATACTGATGTACGGAGATGGTCATCTCAGTCCGTAATCTCTGCTCTTTAGAACATCCATTCTTCTTTGTTATCAGTTGTTCTCTTTTTTATGGGCAACGTTACTTCACGGTGGCCCTCGTTAGGATCTAATAAAGCATCTCTACGTTCGCAATGTCCCGGTAATGTTGGATTTGACCCTCCCACAACCTCTCTGCAATCTCGTTGCTGATATGTCACCTGTCCTGTTGCTAGCTTAACTGTTCGGATATGTGACGAACGCAGGTTTGAGCAATGGCGTCCTCCCTCAGTCTTTCAACATCAATCCTCCCTCACTTTTAATCATATTAGCATGACGAATACTCTCTCTTTTGGAGCAGAGTTATTGGTCAGCTTTCACACCTTCCGTATAATCACCCATTGGTTGCTAATCCACAAAGACATTAGACCTGACGTAATTTGTCGACCAAAGCGAATTATTTTGAGAAAGCTCGCCATAATGTCTCCACTCTCCTCCCCCGTCCCCCTGCCTCCGTGCTGGCCTCTCGTTGTCTCCGTTCTCCAATCCCTGCAGGCCTCATTTATCACCATTTAGCTCAGACGGCAGAGGAGCGCTTTAAATCTTTGATGAGCCGGCATGAATATTCATGACTCTGCACCCGTAGCAGGAAGGGGCAAAAGCCAAATTTTCCATTGATTTCAATTAGAGCAAAGAGTCGGTTATGCGATTGAAACATTTAGATATGCGTTTCGAATCGACAACATTGAATATGACATCTAGATAGTCAATATGGACTATGGCTGCATGCTTTCTAAAAATAGCAAGTTCGGTCGAATGTTTAAAAAATTCGTGAAAGACATAGTAAGATAAGTACAAAATGGAATTCAGTCTGAAACTTTTATACTACTACTACTACTTTTTGTTTCAGAAAGGAGACACTTGAATAGGTTTTAACTTTTTGTTTTGGAGTTTTCAGAAGTTAGACCATCAAAAGTAATCAGCAGGAAGGGCAATAGGTCGTCTATATCCCAACAAGGGTTAGACAGGAACCAAGTCTTTTTATTCACAAAATCAACGCCAAAATAAAGTTGCTGTCACTTATATTCTTGATCTGATATAAGAATCCGCAGACAACACTACAGATAATGTAACGTTTTTAGATCGACCTACATTGCTGTATAGAAGACATAGTAATATGCTAGCAGGAAGCATTAATCAATCAATAAATCAATCAATCAATCAATCAATGATCGCGCGTAGCTGTTGGATGAGCTGCTGATTGCCTGATCTATCATCGCCGCGTCTATTACAAATCCTTCGGCACTTGTTTAAATGTTAGCATGGTGAGCTCCAATTGAAGATACACTTTAACACCAGAACAGTGTGCACTGACATTTACATGGCAGTCCATCCAAGCACTGTGAAACATGGCTCCAATCATTGTAGACAACGGGTGTTGATATTTTTGGGTTCCTGCAGCTGTATGCGCCGGTATTTCACGGGTAGACCGAAAGGTTAGGTTGACATTCCACTGGTAGTTCCTTGAATGATGGCGACATGGTGGATGGGAATTGCAGCCTCACCTGCAGGCGAACCTTCACCGGCAGAATTATTCCCGCGTGTCACGTACAGCTGACCTCGGGGGCAAGTGATCCCGTGTTTAATTTCCAGGAAATTGAGTCACCAGCTGTTTCTCCAGTCACTGGCCAAGCAATTTTCTTTGGTCTAATATAGCGTAATTTATTGGCACTGCCACCTGGCGGTCGGTGCATTAGCAGGACGGTAGTTGTGTATACCGTATTTGAAATATGGATGCCGTGCTCTAAAAGCACATTGCCTTTGTGACTTCATGATTTCATGGGGGAAAAAGCAGCCTTTCTACTGTAAATAATGAAACTCAGGTTAACAATACCCATAGTAATACAACATTAGCATTGTGATGTGTTGGTTAAAATTGTGTAAAGGTCCAGCACAAAAACTTTCACGAAGCTACAAATAACATCTTGACACTATATTTGGCCAATGGCCAAAGGCTCTTAGATGGGAATTCCTGGAATGCAAGATTGCTTCTTGAAGACGTTACTGACTTCTCGGAATACAAAATTGCTTCTAAAAGACGTTACTGACTTCTCGGAATGCAAGATTGCTTCAAGAAGATGTTACTGACTTCTCAGAATACAAAATTGCTTCTGGAAGGCGGTTGCTTACTTTTTAGAATACAATATTGCCTCTACATGGTTACGGTTACAGTTAGATTTCGGGAACAATCACGATGTGACAGAATAAGAAGAGACTGGATTGAGTGGGCGGGTGTGATACAATATTATGTAACATGCTGTGAGAAATTCTTGCTTTAATACGTTGGTACATGGTATCGATACACGATGGCATGATGTGCGCTGGCATGGTAATCTAGAGGCCCTGAGCTGCATTCTCGGGTAAAACCCAGCATTGCTTGTGTGGGGGACCGCAGGTGGTGTTGAGCCTTGCTATCTACAAACATAGGATTGATTGAACATAACTTGGCTAATACATAGTGTAGCGAAATTGCCATGATGTTGTAAAATTGCCATCCTGACGTATGGATAACTTTTTGCAGATTGCATTGCTTTATGTTAGTCCAGATGGTAATCACTCCATCGAGGGCGTAAATACCTTCATTTCCCGTTATAAACAACATCGGGCGTTGATGAGGTGTTATTCGCGCACGGTCGTTCATTATATTCCATCAATAAAGTTTTACTTTAGATCAAAACTCGAGATCAAACCTGGAGACAATGTCTTTCAATGGTAAACATGAAACAATGAAAACGTGACGTTGACATTTAAGGCTTCACATTGTGAAGTTAACAGCTGGGGAAGCAGCTTGGATGTGAGATAACTACAGTGTAATCGTTTCTACTCGCCGTGATCGCGTGGGTGGTACGGAGATATTCATGCTGATTGATACGGTAGTTTTTCACGTGAAATGTGCGCTTTGACTGATAAACGCGACTGTAATTCCTTCGTTTTACATGGCGTGATTCAAGGTTAGGACAATCAATGCTGTGTGTCATTGACACAAAATGGCAGTTCGTGATTGGTCCACATATTGTGAAAGAGAAAGTTGTAACCATTCAGCATCACCGTGCATCAGTAACACATTTTGCTGGGTTTGCCGTCAACCGGTCTTATGCAGAAATGACATGTTGAGTGTAATACGTAAATAAATACGAACGGTCAAAAGTTTTTCTTAGCTTGTTCAAAGTCGTCACAAAGGCACCAGATTTGAAAACGAAGCCTATTAAATCATACATCAACAATTCATGGATGGATTAAGAAATAAGGCATATCCAGTCTACTTTGCCGTTGTCCTCAGCAGATGAAGTCATGGCCATAGTAACAACATGGGCATATGAATAGCGTAGTACTGGCAGGAAACCGCGATGCTTTTTGTCTGTCCACAGTATTCAATGTCAACTTAACATTTCCTGGGCGCGCCATTCTGAATGCTTAGTGGATCAGCATTCCAAAAGCAATTTCCCGAGATGTTATCACTGTTTCTGTATGGTAATGTAAACATTCTAATCTCGTGTTGTGTTGTTCTGCTTCAGGGCACTGAGCATTGTTACTATCATGGCCGCATCAGAGGTCGTCCCGGCTCAACAGTGGCACTATCAACATGCAACGGCCTTCTGTAAGTACATTCGTACATTATCTCTGACGAGGATATTAGAGAGTTCTGCCATGGTTCCTCAAAATGTGTAATCACGGACGGGGTGACTCTAATTGAAGAAGCAATGCAAATGGCCTGAAATGACTTCGATGAAGTACCGCCATCAAGACTCCATCATGAAAAGGGGGTCAACCCTGCTATCAGCGGATTGAACCGTATTCTGCTCATCGACCTGGGTTCACACTCCAGGCGTATCCACGCTGTTTGCGCTTTTGTGTAGGCTATTATCCGCTTCGTCTGCTGCATTAACACTCTGTCCATGGGGATACAAAGCTCCACTACCTTAAGATGTAGAACATCTATGAATTAATCTACTGTAATGGTATAGTGGCTTTCTATTCATCTCATTGGTTAGTGCGGAAGAAGCCGTGCTGTTTTTTATACGAAGAAACAAAAACAAACACAAAAAACAAAGCAAATCATTATTAGTTTCTTCTTAAAGGGTATTCTTTGTCAACTGGAAACTACATGTGTGGTAGCTACAGCAACATGCAAAATGATGTTGCATTGCTGTAAAAATCAGCAGAATTGCAGATACTGTCTTCATGAGTAACTTATTTGCTGTGTGTTGTTTCTTCCCATGTACGCGCAATGTACATTCTGCACCACCAATAACGCAGACCTTTAACTTTAACTGACTGCATGTTAAGTTGCTGTGGTCTTTGAGCAGGAGTGAAATGTGAACCTGTATGTTTCAGTGGCATGTTTGATGACGGAGACAGTCTATACTTCATACGGCCTTCCGATGAGCAAGATGTTGTCCCAGAAAAGGTAACTTTCTTTTACAGGAGGACATCCTCTGTCTACAACCTTGTGTTGAGTTCCTGTTTGTACTTTGGTAGCACTATCCATTGAACCCAACCACATGCACATCGGGAAAGATGGACCGTCGGCGACGAAAATGTCAAAACATTACCTCAGCTTATGGATCTGTAGTTGTTTCCATGTTGGTGGGAATTTGACCACAAATCCAATAAAGCCATATTTACTGCATGATATTCCATAAACTCTCCTTGAACATCGAATCGACTCACATCATACATAACTATCGGTCATTTCCAGTGGTACAAACATTGTAAACCAGCTGTATTGCTCCAATATTTTGATGATGGGAATTTTACCACAAATTCAATATAGCCATATGTACTACATAGTATTCCATAAACTTTTGTTGAAAATCGAACGGACTTAGATCATACACAACTATTGGTCATTTCCAGTGGTACAAACATTGTAAACCAGCTGTATTGCTCCGATATTTTGTTGATGGGAATTTTACCACAAATTCAATAAAGCCATATGTAGTAGATGGTATTCCATAAACTTTAGTTGAGCATCGAAAGGACGCAATTATTGGTCATTTCAAGTGGTACAAACATTGTAAACCAGCTGTTTGCCCTCCGATGATCCATGATCTGCCCTGGCGCCATAAACCATATGTCATTATACTGTAACATCGAGGCGGCAGACATTATTTAAACGGCTGGGTGCGTATTCTGGCGCCAGCCTCATTGTTGTTGAGATGTAGACAAGATTGCCCTTATCAATGGCGACGTCCCCGGACGACCAATGTCGCCACGGTTTTGATATAAAAAATCACCAAGTTTCAAATCAAATGACCTAGAATAAAATGTAAGTCTAATGCAACCTGATGTTCTAGATCCTGCACATTTTCGTATTATTCAATCCTTTCATCAAAGGTATATCACCAGTGAATATAACATACATAGGTTCGTCCAAGTACCAATGATTTTTTTATTTTCAAAATCACCATGCTCCATGTTTCAAATTAAATGACCTAAAATAAAATGTAAGTCTAATACAACCGAATATTTTTTATTCTTCAAATTTTCGTATTACTTCATCCTTTCGTCTAAGCAGCGCCTATCACCTTATATAACATACATAAGTCCGTCCAAGCACCAATGATTTGTTTAATGGGTGTTGTAAATATTTGTTCTATCGGAGGTTGAAGATGTCAAGGCGATCCTTAAGCCTGCTGATTCGTCATAAACCTGCCGTTACGCCAGTGTTTACACCGTGTAATTATCCTTCAGCTGAAGGTGAACGACCTGTATGAGGGATTGGAGTTGCAGTGTGAGGCACACGTACAGTGCGAGACGATAACAGGGGATAGCAACTATTGGTAACAATATTAGTGTTAATAGCAAATATCAACAAGACTATTTCGCACAAACTCGTCTTCGTAAGGAAGTTGGCAAAAGACTGCTACAGAATAAACGTTTATGGTGTATGAAACTAGCTGTAAACAAGCTTCTACTAAGTACTACAGTCCCAAAGAAGTTGCTTTTGTTGCGACATGGTGTGAATTCGAACGTTTCGGATATTAGGTAGAATTCAAAGTTTTTCGTCTTTCCCTCGATCTGTGCGTCCTTGGTTGTCTTTCGGTGACCAGGCATATCTAGCTGCTTAAATGAAGAGAAACGGTTTAATAGCTATAGATTTATGCAGATGGTACCGTCAAGAACATTCCGGAGGATTACAGGCACATCAGCCTCCATTAAGGAAGGGTTGCGTGTCACTCAGCAGTGCTTCCACCAATGGGACATTCATAGTGCTCCGGATTAGAGTCCTGTACTTTTTATTTGGGTTACAATAACAAAGTTTGGTCCAAAGTCGTAACTCGGTATGCATGGACACGCATTAAAGAGTGAAGAAGACCTAGGTACTGAATACCTAACCGGAAGGACATTCTATGTATTACATGATGAGATACTGTAAGACCTTACATCCATGATTTACGATCCGCGTCGGCTCGGCCACTTACGGCGCCGTCCTACGTGTGATCCACCGACGGTAATGCCTCGGGTCGTACTTAGTCTTTTAATCTCGTACAAATGGGTGAGGACTATACATGTAAACCCTGTAATAAAGACAATGTCACCTCTGATGGAAGGGCAATCCCAACAGCTATCCTCACATTACTGAAGGATGCAGCTGCAGAAGTTATGATGTGTCAAACTTTGCTAGCATCTGATGAGCATGTTATGCCCTATCCCTTCTTCACGAAAACCCAGAATTTTATCTATGATGATTTGACTTAGAGATTGGGAGATTGACGACTTTTGTATGATATGGTCACGATACCTTCGAAGATTAGTTCAGGGATTTTAGGGGCTGTTTTCAGCCCTGGAGGCCTCTTCTGTCGGTGCATGTACAATATGGAACCGTATTGTAGATACCGTTCCCTGTAACAGTGTATGTAGATACTTTGCATTTGGGAACGCTTCTACAATCAGCGACACCTGTGCTGCAGTGCATTGTGAACCGAGGAAGGTGTCAGATGGCCACCGAAACATGGTTGTGTACAAAGTTTTTTTTATTCAGTGACTTACCAACCTGACGAAACTATTCAGGAATATTGTCCGGCAGTTGGCTCCACTCTCTTAATTGTGGGTGGAGAGAAAGATTATCAGAAGTAATCTTTGCCCTCTACGATAAGTGATATTTGAGATCATGGCTTCCTCTGGTTCGTCTTTGGTTACTGAAATGATACTTTGTGTTTTTCCAGAATGGTCAGCTGCACATCGTGTACAGGACCAATGTCAAAACTATGCAGCAGGATGATGTCCTGGTTCGAGATGGTGAGACAAGTAAATAATATACTTTCCAAAAACAGTATTGACTAAAATGATGTATAACAGAGATTACTGGAGGCTAAACTATGTGTACGCTCCAACTTGTTAAGAGTATGAAACATATATGCATGTTGTAAGACAGCATTGCAATCTATACCTTACATGTTGTGCTAATAATGAAAGCGATTCCTACTTTGCAAACATTCATCAGTAGATTCTCTTGTAACTACAGTATTATACGAGTGTAACAAACTACATTTCTGTCGTAACGTGACTTTTTATACGTTTTACAGAACCACAGAAGGATACGAAGTCAAGTAGACTGGATAGACTTAGAGAACTTCTATTTAGAAGAAAACCAAAGGTAGGAAAATGATATATGGCTCGTCTTCCTATGAACTCGGTGTTGTCTTAACCTGTCACTTTGGCGAATTCGAGAAGAAAATGTAGGGCATTATCACACATAGGACAGATATAACAACGTGTGTGTAGATTGTGTTCAGCATCAAGGACAGGTATGCTAAGGTGTTTGTAGGCGGTGTTCAGCACCAAGGACAGACATAACAACGTGTGTAAGTGGTGTTCAGCACCAAGGACAGGCATACTAACGTGTATAGATGGTGTTCAGCACCAATGACATGTATACTAATGTGTATAGATGGTATTCATCACCAAGGACAGGTATACCCTGGACATTCCTATCGTTGAATCAAAGTCGAAGCTGTATAGATGAATACCATGAGAGTATCACGCCTGTTCTATCCAACATGACATCATGTTGGTTGTTTTATTCAATACAATTCCCCTTTATCTCCACAGGCAAGATTGAAGAGGGACGTGCTACCAGAAACAAAGTACATTGAGCTAATCTTAGTAAATGATAACAGAATGGTAAGTATTTTTTTATACCAGTATATCATTCGGATGTACCATATTGGCTAAAGAGTCCTTTGGTTTCACTTCGATATCGCCTAGATGAGTTATAAGGCAGGGCGACTGGGAGTGTAACGACGCTAGCGTTATTTGATGCAAATTGATAGTCATCATTCCGAGAGGAGACATGGTAACACTTTACCTTCAATCCAGTTAGCGTTCCGCCCACAACATGATTAACGTTCACCGAACAAACGAAAACAATCAGTACCAGCAAATCAGTCCTGATCATTTCGCGATTTATGAAGACTAATTTGTGTCAGCTTTACCACAGATTAAGTCATCTGAATGGCGCATCTGTTCCCGCACCTCGCTGTAAACATGGGCAGGAAAATGGGACCAAAACGGTTTTGATTAGGTTCATAATGAGTGAGGATGATTGGTGGATAGAAATAATCAGGTAATCCATCACAGCAAATGGCTGTTTACATCACATACAAACAGCCTGCTCAACAAAAGGAGACGCTTTGATCAAACTGTAGACTTCTGTGGTTCAATTTCCTCCTAATTTTCAATAGATGGATAGAACAGTTAATGTTTAATTTCTTTGTACTCATTGCTCAGATCATTCTTGTACGGCTCATCATGTATATGTTGTTTTGAAGGCAGTAGGACCCCCTGCAATGAACGTTTAACTACCAACTGCCGTATATATCCTTAATATGATTATCAAAAGACTTGACTTTCGGCGAATTAAAGCTGATGTCGTTCATGTTTGACTTTGTGTGCCCTCTACAGTTCCAGATGTATAAAAATAACACACAGCGGACAAGTAGCGTCGCAAAGACCGTAGCAAATCTAGTAGATGCGGTAAGTCAAAGTTACTATTCATACTAGGTATCATCCTCTAACAAGAGCATAGCTGATGCTATTTTTATCATCATTTGAAGCCACTAAGGGAAAATATGTTAACCAACAGCACGGTTTCTGCCACGGGTTTCTGCCATTGTATGATAAAATATCATCCCAAACTGTGGCTACTGCTAACAGAAAATAAAACATACATAAATCGGACCGTTCATTTACTATGGACAATTTCTTATTTGTAACTGAATGAAGTATCATTTGTATGTGTTTCCATAGATGTACAGTAAGCAGCTGAACACAAGAATAGCACTAGTAGCGATAGAGACGTGGGATAGTGAAGACCAGATAGCAGTGGACAGCGATGCCCAGGAGACTCTCAGGCAGTTTCTGAAATACAGATATCAGAACCTGTTAAACTGGCAGTCGCATGATGCAGCGCATTTACTCAGGTAGGTAGCCAAGACTCTCTATTGCATAAGGAAAAAGTGGCACGGTGGGATTGTACTGCGTGTGGTCTCTCTTTCCACTGCTTGGACAGATTGGCTATATAGGACATTCCTAATGGTGCATGAATACCACAATCATCACTGTGTCCTTTGCCCAGTCTTTCTGTGTGTTTGCAATCTGTTGTTTGCCCTTCACATCACATCGCATTTCATAACTCTTGATGGTGCCTCAGCGGAGTAGATATAGGATCAACTGTCGGTTATATATACAGCTTTGTGTGGTAAGAACTGGTGCTCTAAGTACCGGCGGGATCATTGGGCGGATACAGAAAAGACTGCTTTATTTACAAACGCCGCGAGTGAAAGAACGGCGCCATATTGTCCACATACCAGACAACATAACAAGATAAGACTTCTGTTCCTCACAGAGTTTGGTGCAGTTGATCTAATTGAAAGGAACGTATTACATTAAAATCTAACAGTTTCCCTTGTACCTAACATATTTCATCAGCTCACCATTATATGTTTCCTTTTTCCGTCTTGATATCATTTACATTGTTTTGAGGAGCTGGCTTAGGATAATGGTGCAGAATTGGATCAAAATCTCTTTAGCCAGACTTTTCTTCATTGTTCTTTATCCTATCTAGCGGCATGGCATTTGAAGACGGCGTAACAGGCCAGGCACCAATCAACGGGATATGCACGAAACGGAACAGCGGTGGTGTAAATGAAGTGAGTTCAGGGATTTGCAAAGTGTATCATTTCAAATCCACATATCATCAAGTATTACTATTAGGTAATCTGTCATCCCACACAATAGATCAAATGACGAGACAAGAGGAACGTCTTCTATAAGTAGTTGGGAAGTTTCTTATCGCATCAACAGATACATTCCCATTTCAATTATAGTAAACCTAACATTATCAACACATACATAAATGCAGTTTATATTACACACTATCTTTTCATTTCCTCCAGAACCAGAACCCCAGGAATGCCGTGGTGTTGGCTGTGACGTTAGCGCACCAACTGGGACACAACCTGGGGATGCACGATGATAACGGAAGTAACTATCATTCTCCTGTCTATTTCATAGTATAAAACGCTGAAGGAAAATTATATCTGAGAATAGAATGCAGTTGTACCAGTTGTACAGTTGTTTATACAATGCCGGCGACTGAAGTAAAGGACATTAACTTACTGCACAGTCGGATGATGTGTGATATAGATTTAGTACTCTTACTGTTGCAACGAACCTAGTGATAGTTACCCTTTCGCTTCTTTGTCTCACAGTAAGTAATACGTCAGTGGGTACGAGTGCATGTTTGTCCACCTTACTGGAATGTCTCTTTCACCAGGAGATTGCTTCAAGGCTTGTCCAGACTGGTACGGGTGCATCATGGAGAATGAAAGAGGGTAAGACATGATCCACTTCCTGTAGCATTGTATCAAATCAACAAACAAACAAACAAACAAACAAACAAACAAGTACTAGTAAACAATGGAATCTGTATGAATGAATTTATGGTGAGTTTCATAACTCCATGCCTGACTTTTGCCATTTTCCTATTCAGAATTCAGCAGCCAAGAAGATTTTCCGAGTGTAGCGTAAGGGATTATAGAGAGTTACTGACGAACGGACTTGGTGCCTGTATGTTCAACAGACCTGAAAAGGTATGGACGTTTCAGGTCCTTTTTGTACGTGTATGTGTATGTGTATGTGATGGGGATTGGGGTATATTTTTTGGATAAACCATGCATTCTTTTAAGATACTTTGTTGTGGTAAATCATGATTACCTGCTATAATGCACCATTATGGAAACTTCTTACAATGCTACGTACACACACTGATAGTTTTCCTACATAATGTCAGTTTCAAAATATTTTATTGTCTGAAACTTTTATTAATGATATCGTTTCTGCCGTCTAGCTGCACGAGCCTCCCTACTGTGGGAACGGGTTTATAGAGGCAGGTGAACAGTGTGACTGTGGACCTCCTTCGGTACGTTTGCACACATTATACTAGATTTAACATGCAATTTGATTGTCAAATGAAATGCCTCGATAACAGTTGATACAAGAAATGTAAGATATGGGACATGTTGACCTTTGCAGGGAAACGGAGAAATACTTTCTGTTTGTCAAACATTTACAAATATGACGCCATTTGCAAAGAACGACACTTAAAAAGTATTTCACCCCCACAGCCTACAAATATGAAGTACTTCAAGCGGTGTGTAAAATGTTGCGACAACTGTAAGCTGGCAGAATCAAGAGAAGCACAATGCGCACACGGAGAATGCTGCGACTTGTCATCATGCAAGGTAAGTCGAGTCGTCACGAGAACAGCATGTTTCTATTGTTGTATAGAACATTTATGCCAATTTTCATGCTTTTTCATCGAAGCAATTTTTGCGCCAATCGCCTTGACTATAACAACTGTACTGTAAAACAACGCGTTCTTTACTGGACTTGCACGTTGTCTCTTATTTTGCCAATGATATGAATATATATGCCATGGATTAAAAAAAACAAACTAACAAGGCTTCGTCGCAAGGCTTACATAAATCAGTATATACATTATGATATCTTCTCAGTACAAGGACGGGGGCATGGCATGTAGAGCGCCAGTCAACGCCTGCGACCTGGAGGAGAAGTGCACTGGCCGGAGTGGGGAGGTATGACCAACATTCTGAATATGAATTTCTGTATCCAAAATACGTTCGGCTCAATGTGCGTTGTAGAGTAACACTTGTGTCAGTTTGTACTTTCCCGTACTTGGTAAGGCAGTGAAACCATACTTTTGTCTTTTCAGTGTCCAGACAACCTTTACAAGCAAGATGGACAACTCTGTGAAGTCGATGTAATACATTTTATTTTCACTTTTCTACGTTAAGGTACTAGGCACCCAAAGGTGCATCTCAAAATTAGTCTGCCTAATCCTTTGGAACCTGAATTCGTCGTTTGACAGTATTTGACCATTTTCCGTGTTTGTACATTTCACAGGGCCATTGCTACTATGGCGAGTGCAGGACAAGAACAAACCAGTGCAAATATGTCTGGGGTGAAGGCAAGTTCAGACACGTTCTTTATCATCTACTACATTGGTTAATTTCATGTCATTTGTATGGAATTTTAGCCGTAGGTAATATGGTGAAAAAGGGTCTTGTCACCCGGGCCTTAAGCTTCAATTTGTTTTGAGAGTAACTTTAATAATCCTAGACATTAATATTTATCCATAAGAGAACTTATTAGCAAGCAATGTTTCATGATCAAAGATGTTTTGCAAAAGTGCTAATGAAAATGATGCCATGCTCAGAACGTGTACGTTCCAATACATTAAGAAGGTGGGTTTGAGTTCAAACCATGGGTGAAATCACCAGATCAGGATACACCAACCCAATAACTGCGTCTTTCCTCACTAGATGTGTACACAGCAGATGACGTCTGTTATCAGAGGCTCAACATCAATGGCAACCGGGATGGCAATTGCGGGAAAAGTGAAGATGGCGGTTGGGACAAATGTGAACCAAAGTATGTCAATAGTTTCCATATTTTGCGTATCAACGCTTGTTCCATCATCGATAATGACATATAAGTTCTTGATGGACATGTATTGTCTCACAATGCTGGAAATGTTGACATATTTGGTGATGTTTCAGAGACATTTTTTGTGGCTACCTTCTGTGCGACGGTAACGTGACAGTCCCCCGGGTTGGCGTTCTGGACGGCTTACCGACGTCCAAGAGTTACCCAAGGACTGGCAAGACCATGCACTGCAAGTAAGAACATCTGTATGTACATCCGGTACGGACGTTCGCAACAGCCAGAAATAGCGAGAGACCCCATCAAGCAAATGATGATGGTTGGCAACTGATTACGTTAAGCAGGCGAAATAGAATACAATGGCCAGTAGTCAACTTTTCATTTAGATATCCAATCAGACTGTACAAACACACTAGAAACGAGTGCTGGTATTGAGCATAACCATTAATAGCGACGATATTGTGAAACCATCATTAGATGAAATGCAGTGTGGTTTTCTACTGTTTGTTATGGGTGGTCACGTGTTGCTGGATGGCCATGTGAAACCATCATTAGATGAACTGCAGTGTGTTGTTTCTACTGTTTGTTAGGGGTGGCCACGTGCTGCTGGATGACAGTAATAACATCGGATATGTCCAGGACGGGACAACCTGCGGCACCAACAAGATGTGCCACAGTGGGCGGTGTGTGGAGGTCTCCAACTTCAACATCACGCCCTGTCCTGTAGGCGTCAATGGGCTGCCCTGTTCTGGACATGGAGTAAGTGGACAACTCACCTCAACGTGCATACTTAACGATATAATGATGATATTATGATGAAGAACTAAGCTGTTCTCCAACCCAAAAATGTGCCAGTCGTCATAACCAATCGCTCTAGACACGTGAGCCTATTCACGTGTGACGTCAGCAATGGGTCAAAGGTTATTGAAAGTCGATATCGCCCCCCGTTCCCGTTTAGAGGAGTGCGCCCTGATGTAGATTGCCTCCTTTACGATACTCTATACTCTACGATATGTCTTCAACGAAACAGCTCAGATTCCTGGTCTGTGTGAAAGCTAATGTCAAGGAAATCAATTCAAGCTTTATCAGGCCGATTTGGTAGTACATTATCAAAGGAGATAACTATCAATACAAAACATCAGTTGCGATGTGTTTGATATAGTATTCATTACTCTTGAACCTTGATTTAGTTAAGTTAGATTGCCTGACATGAACCATGCAAAGTACCTTTTCAAAGTACAAATGACAGTCAACTTAAATTTCTATGTTGTACTCATTATTGTTCCTTCAGAATTGCACCAACCAAGACAGCTGTTTGTGCGACACAAGGGAGTGGAGGGGCAAAGATTGCGGTAACTATGTTCCCGTAGGGAACAACGGAGAAGACGATGTTGGGAACCAAGGTGAACTATGACACACTATTGTTGTGACCTGTACTTAACCCAGTGGGTATATGTGTACAATAAAGGTCTTCATTCATGCATTATCAACAATCATTCAAAATTTTAAGACATACAATCAGTTAATATCATGTGTAGCAGATAACTGTCAACATACTGAAAATGCCGTTAGGTGTGCGCCCATGCATTACCTTACCTCATTCACTCTCATTTCATTTCTATTTTCGATACTTCACTTCTCTCATTCGCCAATGTCTTCCAGTATTTTTTGTAAAATGATATAAAATATAATGATTTCTACGAAATTGAGTTGGAGATGGAGTCAGTATTTGCTTGAATGTAGTAAAAAATTTGATTGATGTAATTTTTGTACATTCATGATCAAAGAGAGTTAACAAAACATAAGTCAGAGTGTTACGTGTATTTCAAACATATGATTCATACCGTTGTAATCGTTGACAACATCTGATTTTTCACATGCTTATCACTGGTGCGCTTGTCATTATCATCATTTTTGAAATTGATACTTCAAGTACATTTTATGTAGAAAACTATTGATGAGTCGCTTTCAGCACTATGGGTCTACCTGAACTGTCCTTTGTTACCTGTCTCCACATTGTTTTCATTGGTTTGTTTGACTAACTCGATTACGAATATTACCCCGCACTCTGGTTCTGACCCCGCGTTTTAACAAGCTTGTTCACCGCCTGTTCCCACTCCTGTCCCCCCAGGTACAACTAACGCAATCATAGGTTCCATGGCGGGTACATTGCTAGCCATTGCTATTGTATTCGGTGGACTGGGGTGGGGATTTCAGTAAGCACTTTCAATGCATTCGTGCCGTGTCTAGTTGAAGTCTAGCTCAGGACTGCATATCCTTCTCTCGTTTCTTCCATGCCCTTACCTATTGCCACTGCTCGTCCTTATTCCCTAAACACTCAGCACAGATCTTTGCTGTTCCATCTACGTAAAGTCACAACGTCAAGTTTCATTTTTCCTAGGCCAATTTTTCATTAACTTTTAAGCCGTCGAAGGGTATGCATTCTTGATCATATCTTAGGACATTGTGCCATTTGTTCATTCATGACAAAGCCCCACCTCTTATCCCGTAATGCACCTGGTTGCGTGGGATATTAGGCATGCGCAAAGCATGAATACCCGGATGTTGCATGACGTTCGTTGGCAGTAAAACATAACGACGGTCGCCATATTGTCTACCTCTGCTTTTGACCATCACCCTAAGGGTTTCTTTCATTCGCTGCACCCTGTAGTACCCCCCTCCCCCTCGAGTCGTCCCAACTATGACGTACGCTGCATGTGACCTTCTGTTCCATCCCTCACACTGTCTCCATCCTGCTGCATGACGATTATCATCATGGCAAATCATTCTTTGCTGATTTCTGCATGTCCAGTGGCTGCCTCCGAAGCGTTCGTTGACCCGTTCTGCTTCTGTAGAGAGTAGAAACATCAAGGCAGCCGCTCCAACTCCTGTCCAGTTCCAGCATCATCATACTTAACTCTTGGCATGATTGTTGTAAGTGACCCACCCTCAAAAAAGTAACCAAGATTAGATTTCACCAAACTGAACCACCAAACACTTAAAATCTCCCTAAATCCTCCTTCATCCATCTAAGTTTACATCTTCATCCTAAAAAAGCCAGGCTTTAAAATAGGTCGAAAAAAAATCAGCGGTCCACCTTTCTGAGACAAAAGCGGACACCTGAGATTTAACAGCATATATTTCTTTGGCTAGGATGTGCCCTCCTCCATGGCAAATCGCCCAACTTCCTTCCCTCTTATCTTCCTGCGCCAACAGTTCTCCCTTCCATCTTTATTTCAAAACAATAACACTTTTTTATGACTATCTTCCTCAGGCTAAAAGTGTTCCACATTTCAGAAATTCTGATAGAGTTTCGTTTTCTCCTCACACGCCGCCCAGGTGGTATGTCTAGCACAATCATTGGGATAGTCGCAGGAACCATTCTCGGCCTTGCAATAATATTCGGTGGCACCGGGTGGGGATTCCAGTAAGGAACATCTTCCAAATTACTTCCATTTGTCTGCATGGTAATAATGAACGTTACAAGTTGCACCTACCCTGCCAGGTTGTTAGGAAAACTATGCCGTTTGTTTATTTATTTTCATATCTAACTTTGAGGGCATGTCGCAGATCAGTACGACCATAAAGTCCCTAAACTCAAATTGTCCTTTTGACTACGTTTGAAACAAAAAGAAGAAAAGCTGGACGGCGAGATAGATCGAATCTGCTGTGTTCGTACGATCGTCTGAACTAGATGAAGTAACTGTTTATTCCTGTCCTTTGAGTAGATTCCTCTCACTTTGTCTCTCGACTGTCGCAGAGGTAGACCAGGGACAGTACCCCGAAATTGTGTTTGATTGGCTCGGAGTGTCATGACATGTATCCCACGTCAACCAAGGGAGGGGAAGGTGTGGCTTCAGGCATGATACGTAACTTATTACCCATGACCCATGACCTGTGCTTTCATGTCTGTCTTTACTTAGGCCGGTCATTCACGGCTAATCGTATCCTAGGAGCAGTGATGACGGCAGTACTTGTGTATGCATGTTGCTTTGGTGCATATGGGTTGGGGAATAAGTATGTATACCATGTGTGTGTACAGCATGTGTGTCATTGTACTATTGCCTTGGTGCATGGGTCGACTGGTTGCAAACAAGAAAGCAGTTTTGCAGATTGGCAATTGAGAATTTACTCATTGTCGATACAAACCAGTTTTGTCGAATGCAAACCAAAGTTTGCAAAGCTGTACCAGTCATGGCCTGAAATGACACCTGGTCACTCTTGATCATCATGTCAGCTTGGCTCATGCGATGCCAAAAGACCCCCTAGGTACACGTGAAGAGGTGCCTGATGGCTTTTGTTCCTCTGACTGTCGCTGCTGTGGTAATCATCAGGTGCCTATCTCAGACCTGTAGGCAGCTGATGAAACTGATGACTTGCCTGCATGACGTATGCCTGGCCGCACGTGTATGCCTTGCTCACTGTGTTGTGGCCGGGCATACTTACCAAAGTCTGGGCATGGGCATGTTCTCACTTCTGTCCTGCATTGTCATTCTTGTGGGCTATCTTCGTCTGACATTAGCTTTTCACACACTAATCAGGCAACCTCTGTCCGGAAATTGGTCTAAAGAATTATTACAAACACTAACTACAACATTTGATTCAGTTTACTTCATTCCTGTTTGTTGCCTGATGAAGTAACCATTTGACGCACATTGCGACGAACGAACTGAAACAGACCTAGAAAGCTACCTACTGCTTTGCTAAATTGTTTTCCTACAATCTTATGCGACTGATTTGAAAAGCAAGAGTACCTAGGGTGTCTCCAGTCGCCTTTCTGTGAGTGTACAAGATGTGAACGTGAACGCATGAATGCTACATCATCACGCGTGCATGCAAGTCGCACCTATCGTACACCCATCCCTTCTTGGTACGTTAACGTGTTTTCTTCTCCATCATGTCGCCTTATTAAAGGAGTGCGGTCCGCAGAGGGTAAGTAGCACAGTTTTTGTATGGGTGTGTTTCAAGCTAAGGTGGCTTGTTGAGGTATACATGACATGAAAGTGTCCATGCTCACGGTGTTCTTTGTTACAAGAAATAACTACTGTTCGAGTGCATCGGTTGTTCGTCACTTGTCACTGTTTATCCTCTTCGCTATGCCTGACGCATTCCCTTCCAATTACACACGTCACTACGTCACTATTCCCTCTCCCTTTCGCCTCTGAACAAATTCACGACGCTTGCTTCCCATAGAGCTTTCTCTCCTCTCCCACCCGGGAAAGGACTTATACTCATGCATGGTCCTGTTGTAACTTTCATATCTTAAAGTTCGGCTCGTGTCGTGGTGAATGCAATACTCGCAATTCCTGGAATAGCTACTCAAGCCCGAAAACCTTCCGATTTCCTATGCACCTTCTAGACCGCAAGAGGGCGGTGGTCCTGGAGGCGGACGCAGCTCGAGTTTGAGCGGGACCGTGCGGCGTTAACCATGCTTGAACTCATTATTAAAAAGCATGAACAAACTGAGCACATGGGCCCGCGAGGCTTCCAAAATTTCGTGTGACCTGCAATGGCTCTGTCTGAAATCAAGAAGGACATGGCCCTAACCTGAACTGTCCAAAAGACTTACGGATGAGAACTTTGGGCTGTGCTGTGGAAAACCTCTCTGCAGCTGTTGGCGCGCCAATGGACGCCGCTAGATGGCGCTTCTGCTGGTCACATGTGGACTATACTGTCTGAAACAGACGGAATTGCATTCCTCAGTTGCATCATTTATGGAACGTGTTACAGCCGAGAGCGCGCAGCTGGTGCTCCAACAAGGGCTTCCCGCCGTTACTGCCATCTAATGTTGCCTGTAAGGTTGTGACTTGATTAGGAGGATCAATAAACCAGCGATCACTGGGACAGACCAGCATCTCACAAAAGGTCTTCTCCGGGATGACTTCTGCTTGGGTAGAATATGTAATAAGCTGTATCCTGGCGCGTGCGCGGGATTTTGGAAGGAATTTCGGTTGGACAATGATCCGTTCCAAACAGCCCCACTGAAAAAAAGCTACAACATGCAAGTACAATTTACAGATGCAGAAGGGAAAATGTACGCAAAATTGGTTCCCAGCTGATTTCTATATCAAAACATCTCAAGGAGGGAGACTATTCTGGCATCACTGTACGGATTCCAGAAGTACATCAGCGCATGCTGTATAATTCCTTTCCTTTTCATGTCCTCTCCCCTCCATCCCTCCAACACCCCGTGTGTGCATAACGTGCCTTCCGTGTACTGCTGTTCACTCTCTGGCTTCTTCATCTGTACTGACACTGTACTGAGTAAGAAAGGAACTGCAAAGCAGCGACAAAGCGTCTCTAGAACTATGCCCGAATTTTGTACATGTAAAGAAATAACCTCTACAAATGATAAAACTCTATTGTGTACCACGAAAATATTGAAGACTAACTGAGACGACATTTATCACAGCGTGTGAAAGCATGAAAAAAAAACATATAGCATTCTCTGGCCTGCATGTCAGGTGGTTAATGTTCGACCACAATGCCCAGTATCTTACAAATCCTATAAGGTAGAGATTGAGTAACTGCTATCCTATACTGAAGCCACCATTCAACGTAAAATCATCAGGCATTGGCTGTCATTTGACGGAGCATATAGGTATATCCACAAACAAGTGGCCGATTCAAATACATTTTCTTTAAATCATCAATATGGAAAAAATAATGAACATGGACTGCCAATTGATGTCCTGCCCAATGCGATTTATTTAAGGAGTATCAATATGTAAATAAATTTTCAAGATATTTTGTAGACGTTTCTTTGTCTCTGCCTCCTCGATGACATTGGGACATGTCTTGCTATTGTATCTGCCTTGTATCTTCTTCCCTTTACGAACAAACTGTGCCGCTGTGCCCATGCATTTGTCTTCATCATATGTCCTGTTTAAAAGTCCTCTTTTTGACAGAGGATTGTTTTAGATGAATGAAAAGGACAATGCCAATGGCTGCCCGAAAGAAATGAAATGTGTCGTATTGTATGGAACATACCTGACGAATGCAAGGAACACAGTCCGTTATGTTTATACCAAAATTCGGCAATTGATTCCAAATCATTTCCATTAAAACAGCCTGTGTGAGACGCCTTACATTGTTACGTAGAATTAGAAAACAAACTAACCAACTTAAATACATACATACATACATACATACATACAAGTAACCATTCATTACATCTTCCGATCCGGCATTTTCAACGCTCGTGCATGCTCCTTTACCTACCTGAACTACCACAGCAGATCGGCTTCCCAACAGTCTATCATTGCGCCCCAGCACTCATGCATCCCAGTCCCCTGAAGCAGTTCCAGAATCTGCCATACAGGAAAGTCAACTCAGTTGCCGTGAGAACATACCTTCTAAGGGCTTCTCTCTTTTTCGCTCTCTCTGTCCTTTTCTCTATCTCTCCTTATCTCTTTCTTTCTTTCTCTCTATCTCTTTGTTACTCTCATTTGCTCTGCTATTAAAGAATATGGCTCTAAAAAATATCTGCTGCGCTGGAAACGAAATCAGCCTCCAGCGTGGCTCCATGTCTGACATATTCTGGAACATGCTTCCATGGAATGGAACCCCTGTCGATGCTGAGACAAGTCTGAGTGCGATCCCATGAGTCATTGTCCCGTGCGATCTCGTGGATGTTGACATCATTGTTCTTTGATGTGACGTCATTGTTGATTTGCTCGTTGTCGTGTAACGTGGTGTCATGAATACGCGAGGAGTACATTTCCATGTTGCTGGACTGTATACAAAGTAGCACGAATGGACGTAGACCTGAGCAGCTTTTTTTCAATTAATATTGTTTCATATATAGAAAGAGGAGTGGTAAGTCTACGCCCAAGACTAGCCCCACTGAGGAGAAGGACACACAGGGAGACGGCAAGACGGCGGACGGGAAAGGAGGAGGCAACACCACGTCCCCGAATAGCCCGGCCCCGTGCTCGGATGGGGACGTCTGTGTGGGTAGTGAGGGCCACATGACCGTAACAGTTGCTATGCCACGTGACGAAACTGCAAAGTCCACGCCGCAAGCAAACGGCGTCATACACACGAGTGATGACGACCACACCAGTGGCGAAATTAACCCCATCCTGTATTTGAACGGACACGCTCCCCACGTGCAAGCCAACGGTCACACACAGAGAAATGGCTACGCACAGGCGGACGGGCACGCGCACGGCTTGCCTCTGGAGGGAGACGCTAATTCTGATACACAGCCAAGCAAAAGCAAGCGAAGCAGGCGATCGGGCAGAAAGAAACATACAAACAAAGATGCAGATGGCCCGACCGAGCAGGATAAAACCAAACACAGTCAGAGAAGACCACATCACGACCATGAGTAAGTCATCGCAGCAGCCAATCAACAAGCTCTTGTGCACCATGCCGGCTAAACCATAACCTTAGACTCAATATCCAGTAGATTACTACACTGCAGCTGACGTACGTATGTCAAAATTGCGCACGGTACACCATATTTATCTTTTTTAAATGAAAGACCTGTTTACCAGTTGCTAGAAGGTCATCGCGATGCATCTTGCAATTTCATGGGGATTAAAAACGTAAGTACTTCAATCTGAAGGACGTCGCAAATAATTTCGACCATAACTACAGTGTTTCTGAGCCCAAAAGAAAGAACAATGAAGCTTAAAAGATTGACGAAAACGTTTATTTGTGTTTTTCAGCAAACGTCTGAGCGACAATTCAAACAAACAACTTTTATTTGGAATCAATCATGATAAAAAAAATCTGAAAAACAAAGCCAATCTACAAAATATTACCATAAATGCAACTTTTAAAGTACTCCAAACGTAACAATAATTTACTATTGGCGTTTCACGGTACCGTATGGTATATACACAGGATCAATAAAACCCAGGTCTCCTGATACTATTGGTACAAACTTTCAATTATGGGTCCAAGAGTTTAAAGCGTGCCTGGCCTATATGACTATCGCTGTCAGCCTCCAGACAATATTCTATTGGTTACTAAAAAACAAAACGCAGACATGCGGCAGTGTCCGAGGTGCCTCTCTCGTAGAAACAGCCCCGAAGCTCAGGCAGGATGGTGGGGTCTTCAGCTGAAGTAAAGCGCGATCAAAAATAACTTACACCGCTCGTTGCGCTCATGAGCCGCCCGTGTTTTTGACGTAAACGACGAGCTTTATCCTCCCAGTACTTACCATGGGAAACTTTTGATACCTTTTCGTTCGTCCTTTCCTCTTTTGTGTTCATCGGGCTTTACGTTATGGTTTGGGTCTTTCCCTTTATGTTGATACGTGTGCTCTCGTGTGTTCTCGTGAAGTCTCGTGAGAACGAAAAAAAAAAATGTTAGGTCGTCACGTGAGAACAGGACACCTCCCGTTCATACATCCAATCTCCTCCATCCGTCAGCAGTGCTCATCTGCCCTCCCTCGTTTAGCTGTACCCTACCTGCTGATCTCTACAGTTTTCAAGTCTTTGCACTTCCTCATCACCTCGGTCCCTCCCTACTCCCAGGTAGGACCTGTCACTTGATTATGAGCTTCCTGCTTCCTCTCCCTAAAGTGCGTCCTTCCGATGACATACCCCGACTTGCACCCATGAAAAAAGAACAGACCGTTTACGACAAAGACTAGTCCACTAGCTTACTATGTGAAGACACGCCAGCTAACCGGCTGCGTCATTCTGTAACGTTCTTGTCAGATTCAATGCCGCATGCATGATGACTTGTAAGATTGATAGCGTTCTGGATAATGACGGAATATTGTCGCCCATTTGTGCTGTACTTCATTGTTGTCATCATCATCAGTTATACTCCGTGAATCTGTTTATCTATAGGGGACAGGATGGTGGGGGACTGTCATGATGGCAGAGGGAATCCGTACTGCTGACATTATGCCGGTAACAAATAGGTTTTGAGAGCATCAGACAATGACGGAAAGGTTTGTGTCCTGCCTTCTACCTTGCCTCTCAAGACTAGCACGGAAACGAACGGAGGCTGTGTGAATACGACTTATGGGAGCTATGTCTTCGGCGTCGTTGGGCCATTTGCTGGGACCAGTTTCGCTCAACGACTCGGAGATTCACTGGTCGTCGATTCCAAGGGAATCTGTCAATCTTGACGCGGAAGTTTTAACTAAGCTTATTTAAGAGGGGCTCCCAGAAGTGAAATGTGACGTTTCTTTTTGCCTTCATTGATCTCATCATTGCCTTATACTACGTCAGAAAACGCAACCCGAACTGTGTCCTCGAACTAGATGAATGGGTTGAAATTTTATGACATTTGAGACCTTTAGAGGACCTATCTGGGTAACGATATGGTGGAACAAGATTGACCAATCAGGACACAACGAACCTGACCTCTGACCTCACCTCCTGCTGTGGCTTCTAGTTCAACGAGAGTAGGTACAAAGGGCGTAACCGTTATCTAAGTTCAAAATCCTTATGTGGTACCGTGGAAGAGGTCAGAGCCAAGACTGCCTCTTGTCACGTCATGTATAGCCAGAGGAGCAGACAAACTGTTGGTCAGACGATAGAACTACTGCGAGACAGCGAGAAGAGACAGAACAAATGTAGCATTAACTAGCAAATTGGAACCATACTAAAAGCGTTGTACCAAGTATAATCCTGACATCGCAACGATAACCAAGACCAGGGATCTTCTTTTCAGCCACTTTTGTACGGACAATGCGAAGTCGAGAAGCTGGTGCAGTCAAATCCACTATGCATCCATAGAACTTCGAAAGGACCTTACTCACATCTTTACGCAAGAACATGTCCACTCCACAGTAACATTCTAGCAAAGCAAAGGGAATGGCACGCTTCGATGCATGCATGATAGATAACGGTTAGTAGAAGAATGTAAACATATATGGCACGATGGCATTATCCAAGACATTGGCCGGCCATATCTTATCATCTTTCTCAATGCCTTGTACATGGACGAATACAGCAAATTCGAGCAGCAGTAAAAGGCTTCATGCTCAGTGGACAAGTCTGTCTTCCTAGGACGCTTCCTAAAGCAAGCGTACTCTGCGCAGGTGAAAAACGGAAACTTTCGAGAAGTATCTCACCTATTCCCGTCTATTGCACGATGCATGTTACGCAGAGAACAGGAAAAGGAGGACACGTAAACATGTTTTTGTTACATTTACCTGTTGCTCTTTTAGGCAACAAAACTTGTATCGTACCTTCTATGACTTAATCCAGATCATCTTGCTCACAACTAAATAAATGCTCTGTCTATGACGAATCTAAGTGCAGTAGTTTCAAAACTAAATACCGCCTAAGGATAATGACATGAATATGAATAAAACTTGAGAGCTTTTGTACAGAAAAACGATGACTGTCGTAATTGAGGCTCATAAGACTATGATGTAACACAATCAGCTATCGTGAGTCGCCGATCAACGTAGAGAACCAGATGATGCTAGATCTCAGTTATAGACCAAGAGAAGGATATCTGAAATGAGAAAAATGTTATTCCTTGTGAATACCACCACGTTGGCAAAAGAAATGCCTGCTTAAAAAAAAAAGAATCTTACACAATGGCAACTTGGATATTCTCTGTTTTGTATCTCTGTGTAGCAAAATGATCTTGAAAAATTGATTTCGACAAATTGCCATTATAATGCAATACAAGAAACTAATTTCATTATTGTGGTTGTTCGTTGAAGTTTGTAATAAGAAGAAACCAATTGAGATCTTAATTTTTGCGACCTAAACAAAGGTTAGAAATTATTTGCGACGTTAATGAGTATACAATAGCAATAACAGAATTTCTGTGTAACATATCTATATGATGTACTATGTTAAGCCATTTCTACTGGTTTGACTATTTTGTCTGAAATCTCTTCCGATGACGTTCAAAGGAATCAGATGTTTCGTTGGGTTTCATCCGCTGCAGTCACGTGCGAGTAAGCGACTACCTGCCGGCCCTCCTACCCGTATAATGTTGGCCCATTGTTATTTCTTACGTTAATTTTAACACCGTGACTAGGCACGAAAACAAAGTTAGGCGGGGACCCCCACCACCACCGGCCCACGAAACGCATGTCAATGCAGCAGAGCACAATGCGACGGGGCACTCGCCACACTCGACTAGGAAAGGGGACAAGCGCAACTTCGTGGCGAAGTGGATAGAGGACGTAAACTACAACAAGCACGACGGCCCCCCTCCGCCTAGGTTTGTTAGGTGAGTATGCGTACCTTTGCATTCAATATGCAACTTACACCATTTCGATTTCTATTTGGACTCTATGAAATATGAAAGGGAAAGATGGAAATATTTTGTGCTGCTAAAAAGTACATCATAAATCTAGATGATCTCAAATCTCCTTCATTATCTCCCTCAATTACAATGCCTCAACATAGTGTTCATATTTAATCTAAACAGACACACAGTACTTTCTTTTGCTCTCGTTCCCGTTTAAGAACAACTTTCTGGTATGTTTGAATATATCACTTAATTTCCGAAATAATGAGACCTGTCTGCTTTATACAATAAAACTTGTCATGTCAGATATCATGTCCCAACAAGAGTTCGGAGACCTCATATCTCCATGAACTATTGTGATTATGCAAATTCGACATTTGCATAATCTATACTTGGTCATGTACACCTTTAACTAACTTATACAAGTCACAATATTGACAGCCTAATCATTTACCACTTAGATGAATTATGGCGCTTTTGCATCAATCATGCAAATTAGGAATTTATTTGCATAATTGGTAACTGTTAATGTTCCACCTGCCACAAACATATGTTACATGTATTTGAGTTCTATAATGGAAAACACTGCAAACATAGATTTCCTCATTGATTATGCAAATTAGATTATGCAAATCAGATAATGATTGACGGACGTGTTTCCACAGGTCGGACAGCCCGAAGCACAAGGTGAAAATGTCGGCCAGCCCGGAGCCAATACGTAGGCCTCAGACCTTAAAGGTGCGCAAATCCGACTCCTCTCTTTCCTCTAGTGGACAAAGTGGCCTCAAAATCAGGCCAAAAGAAAAACCGAACCCGTTTACAAGGTAAACGCTTAACTTGGTGAAACAAAAGGACAGGGAGCTAGCTGAGGGCGCGACCCATGGAGCAGGGACTGGCTGTGGATCAAAGCCCCGCCTTGCTTAATTTCTGAATGACAGGTGTCTGCCATCTCAAGGGACATGGAGAAAAATGGTAAGGAGGGTAACTCACGGTCAATCCTGAACAGACTCGTTTTTTCGCAAGGTGATCGCTGGACATGACATCTGAATTCATTGCCTGGTTTCTATGATTATGAGTTATGAACGAATGGTTAAGGTATTTCAGGAGGAATCCGTGTATGGCACAACATGCCCGAAACAGTCAGGGTTATTGTGGGGAGGGCATTGTGAAGTGTGGCACGTCTTTGGTCACCGCTGACGTGTTCTACTGCTCTGTCTTTCGCTTCCGTGTGTAAACAGTGGTGGAACAGTAAGCCTCACACGGCAGCCCGGTAGTGTGTGATCATCTGTGTACGTCAGTATAACACGGCTATACTGGTACTTTTGGCACAAAACAATTGATATATGAGAACGAATAAGAATAGATTGCATAAGCATAGTTTTGATACCCAAGATGGCTACGGTAAGTGCTGAACACATAGATATCGTGGACATACTGAGAAATTGCGGGGATTTGTGGCGAACGCAAGACTCGAATAGCACGACAACCATGGACAATGCTTAACAATTGGTAACGTCTGCTACACGGACGGAAAGCAAGCGGAAAGTATCTTCCGGGGTAGGCCGGCGTGATGCCATGGTGCAAATCGTCTAAGCTCGACAATACAGGCTCAATTCTGTATATCTGCACAGCTTCAATACTAGTGTACCCGCTAGGCATGCATAGTGCGACACACGTGACGGTTGTTCATACTGTAACAGACTCCACATCAGATGAGCCTGTGGAAATGTGCATTGGCCTGTACGTTGTGTATCCGTGCCCTTCCCATGGTTTCAATCCGGGTCAGATACCCATGGTCACCCTGAGTTATGAAACATTATAGCAACGTAATGTTTTTGTAAACGTGCTCCCTACTTAGTACTTATCATTTTTGTAGAATGAACATAATTAACATGTGATGGCATTGATGTAGTACTGTAGGTTGTCCGCCATCTTGGAAATTCTGATTGCTCACGATTACTCAGTTTTGTCGCGTAACGTCAATCTAATGATAATCATTTTCACGGTTAGCTTTCCAAGTATGCGTTTATAAATATGCTACCTTTCGTATCGTAGTCTCGTAAACAATGGTATATTCTGTATCCGCCATTTTGAGTTGCTTGCCTTCATTTTAATACGTTTTTACTGTGGCTGATGGCTGTTCCATCCATAGATTGCTAGTATTGGCCTACTTTACCTAATACTAGTGTCATTAGCCTTAAAGAGAGTATATCAAACCGAAAAAGGAGCAATTTTCAATAGCGATGGGGCCAGGCGAAAGGTACGGATATACAACAGGCTTGTATATACTGCGCCAGGAATGCATAAAAGAAACAATATTCATATCAATGCGGTGGACATGGTGAGTACACAGTACTTTCTAAGGCATTCATACACTAGACTGCCTGCGTATTCAAGTGCAATTTACACAATCTGTATGATATTAGCACGGTATCTATGATATTGTACGACTACAGTACAAGTAGCTGGCGAGTAGTGTTAAGAAAGACGCATATCATTCAAGAATGTAGCAGTAAAAGGGCCGGGATGCATGTAGAGATCAAAGACTGTAGTGTATGGAACTATGTATCAGTAAGAACATATCGCTAGCTAGTTTCTGAAGCTACAAAATTACATGTTATTGGCATTGAAGCTGTGAGATCTCGTCATAGGAGTTGGCCTACGACACATATCAAACGATCTATTGCGATGTACATTGTAAAATTGTTAGATACTACCAATTATTGCTTTTATACTACGTGAACTATTGATATTACCTAATTATGATGTGAACCTAAGGAATATGCCGTCTTATACGATCGCACAGTTATCGTTGTAAGTATTCCCTTTCTTCAGTTACCCTATTTATATACGCAAGCAAAATGTAATGAACAATTGTAAGTTTCCAAGAACTCAAGTATTCATAGATGATATTTGCAATTTTATTACCTTATTTGTAAATCGATTGACAAAGCTTTACTTTTCTATTGAATATGGTCAGCTTTCATACGATTGAAGGTCAAATATGACTGTTGAAGGTCAAATATGGATGAATAAAGCAAGCAGGCCAGGAGGGTCAACTTGTCTTGTAGAAAATTAATGAAATTCCCGGCAGCACTGTTGGCTACCTCCTGTCCTCTGGCGTGCATGCTCATGACATTCTCGTTTTCGTGTCTTGTTTTCCTTTCCTTACGTAAGTCATAGTGGAGGGAAGTTGAACTATGTCGCAGTGACGAGCGTCTTGGAATCAACGTCGACCTTTGAACAAGAAAGATAACCTGATGGACGCCACATAGTTCCACGATGATAATGAAATTCTGAGCGCATCTTAAAGTATGATTACCGTTTCAGCGATGATGTTCACTCTACTGTCCGTTTGTGCAAGAAGAAAAAAAAATTGAACGACTTACTACATGTGATGTTCTTCCCCTTTGGTGTAATGATTTCATAACTTGTGATAGGATCCTCATACGGGCCATTCTCGACCACTTTTATCATATGCTTTCCGTTTACAACATTGCATTATACACATATACTTCCGTAGATCTTTTTGATATTGGTTTCAGGTTTCCGATATTGGTTTCAAGTTTTCCATGTAGATGGTGTACCTTGCCGAGCATATTGCGATAGACCCGCTTTCCCATGTCCTCCCATTTGCCTTTGTTCCCTGTACATCCCGAACACCAAGCGAGACTGTAGATGCATCCTCATCTGCATGGCCGATGCCATCCCTTCGTTGCTACATGCTAACCAACCCCTGTGTCTACCATATAATCGCCACCCTACCACTACAATCATCAAGCCTTTTCCTTCCAACACTAGTTCCATTACAACGGGACACACCCCTATCAAGTGTCCCCATCAGTAGCCAAACCCGTTCATCTGCCCTTCTGCCACACCCCTAGCCCTGAGTATTTGCGGTTTTGTTGCATCTTTACGTGATAATCAATGTAACTTGGTAGAGGTCAGAGGCAAGAGGTCATCGACATGGCTGCAAAATCTGTTTTGTGCACCAAATTAATCTCACCCAAAGGAAAAGGTTGTTCATCAAACTACGTTGCAGATGTCAACTCATCAACATTACTTAATTCCATTTTCTCTTCTTCGTACGTTTCTAGCTATGGGAGACGTCAATATGATAGCTACTACAGACCTGATCCCAGTGAATATAGACTCTTCTTTTTCTTGGAAATCGCGTCAACTCGCGCAGAGGTCACGTGGCATGCTGACTGCGCGAGAGAGGACAAACTGCTGCCTATGCCGAGGGGACATGCTCAGGAACGTAGCCAACCAATCATATCTGCTTATATCTGCTTACGTAATCATCTCCATCCAATGAGAGCGCGGCAGGAGATGAGGCGTCTTTACTCCACTTGATATTGTGAACATTCCACATATACTGTGATTGCACAACGTATTTCAAACAAGTGATTTCAAAACGGATCCTTATATCGTTGCCTGGGTTGCTGATGACTAAACGTGAACTTCTACGAGTCAGAGTTACCTGCGTGGGAATCTGAGTAGCAGCATCTTTTTATCTCTATGCATGAATCATAAATACACTGTTATCTATATCGAACTCAAGTGACCTTTGTTATATCAAGCACAATAATGGTATGTGAAATCACTGTCCAGGTCACTTATTTTCAATATGAACCAGGACAACATACACGTCCGTAGACCATAGTGCGCCCTGAACTTTGAACTGATCGATTAGTTGAACTTTGGTAGC